>NC_056735.1:1014466432-1014553932 GCF_019279795.1 Protopterus annectens | reverse complement strand
TTTCCAGAGACCCACAGGTGATATACAAGGGATGTCACAAGCCTCAGATTTTAGAATCTTACATTAGTTTATTAATGCAATGCTGCAACATGCAAGGGAGCATATCTGTTTGAATTAATTTTATGCAATAGCACACTTCCTGAAGTTTTGGAGTCATGGTCTGCACACATATAGAAATAAAAGCTTCACCCAGAGAACAGATAAGGCAGTACATTAACAGTAAATTACACCACTCTATAAACTGTCAGGTTGTCTTTAATAGCAAAGGGATCATCTGCAGTGTCTGTGACTAGGATCATAGGAGATTACTAGGCTATCGGCCCGGAGGTCATTTTAAGTCTAGCCATTTCCACCCAATGTAATACAATAAAAGTACTAGTCAATACCCAAGATTGCATTTAATGATGATTGCCCATGTCCAGGAAGGTTGTGAGCACTATATCTGGTAAGAATTTATGGTTCCCCATCCACTCCTCCGTGTTTTTCTTGAACAGTGTCATAGAGGAGCTCTGTTTCACATGAATTGATAGCCTGTTCCAAAGATGTGACAGCTACTAGGAGTTAAATCTGTCCCTCCAGCATGTCCTATTTAAGTTGCAAGCCATATTTAAGTCTCTGGAGTAGCTAGTCATAGACCCATCAGATTTACAGATATGCAGTAAATTCGTTAGGTTTGGATCTTGGGTTACTCTGTAGGCCATGCATACGTCTCCCTTATGAAGTTTATAAGATACAGAGTATGGTGCCAAGGACTTTAGTTGGTCCGTGTAAGGCACATGCTGGAGGCCCTTGATCTTCTTTGTTAGAAACCTCTGAGGTCACTCCAGTTGCTGTAGGTGCTTAGTATGGTAAATATCAAATGGGGCATTATACTCAATTATGGGCTGGATAAGTGCCAAGTATAGAGGGTTATAACTTCCTTTGCTTTTGAGGTGATGCCTTTACTAATCAAGTGAGCTACATAGAAAGCTTTCCTTGCAATGGTGGATATATGGTGTTCGAAGTTAAGGTGAAGGTCAATTTGTGACCCCAGGTCCCTTACCACTTCATGGGCAATTAGGGTATTGTTGATTTGATAGTGTGAAAGGACATTGTTTGCGCTGAAGGAAATGATGATGCATTTCTTAGCATTCAGTTGAGCCCGTGACTAATACACTAGTTATTGGTCTGGTTGAGACCCTCCTGAGGTATCCTGACATAATTTGGTGATTCAGTGGTTTCACCTAGTTTGCAGTTGTCTGCAAACTTGTTCAGCCACAACCCTTTAGTTTTGAAATGAACTTCTGAGAAGTGTATACCAAACAGTAGGGTGTCTGGTGCTGACCCCTGTGGCACTCAACTGGTAACAGGTCAGCTGGTTGATGTAGAGTCACCTACTTTGATAGTGTATGTCCCATTTGTGAGCCATTTTGCAACCCATCTTACAATGAAGAGGTTTACATTCAGTTTGCTAAGTTTCTTGGTAATGCCTGAATGTGGGATTGTGTCAAAAGCCTTTGCTTAGTCATGGTATGCTGCGTGCACAGATTTGCCCTCATCAATAGCCCTGGTCACACTTTCAAAGAATCCACCAGATTTAACCAGCAGGATCTGCCTTTCACAAAGATTAATTGGGTGGGATCCAGGGTTTGGAGGTCACCTATGTCATTATTTATGAGGTCCATAATAATACATTCCATTGCCTTACAGATGATGCCGGTCAGCCTTATGGGTCTGTAATTCCCTGGGTGTGTTGCTAGGCTGCCTTTGTGGAGCAGAATAAATGTAACTCTTCTCCATTCCGCAGGAACAGAGCCTGTAGTTAGGCTATGACTGAAGAAGGATATTTAGTGGTGATGCTAGTTCATGTTTTAGCCTGTTTAGAATATATATCTGTAGATATCTATAGATATATGTATATATATATATATATATATATATATATATGTCTACTTTGATTCACTGAAAACTCATTTAACTGAATTTCAAAACACTCACACCAAATCGCTGAAAGCTCAAATCACTGGAAACTCATTCCACTGAATCACATTTCAGTGAATGTTAGTACTGTTGGGCAAATAAAATGTATATGCCCTTTTCTTTACTGTAGTGCAATCCTGGAGTTAGTATATATAGTTGGGGAGGGTGTGGGGAGCATAGCCCCAACCTCCTTTTGGTTTTATATTGTTAGCTGTCAGTGAAATGAGATTTACAAATATAAAAGTTAAGTAGGTGGGGGGCTACGCCCCACACTCAGGGGCTGTGCCCCCCACAACCCCTCTAACTATATATACTTAATCCAGGATCACACTACAGTGGAGAAAAGGGAATATACATTTTATTTGCCCAACAGTACTTACATTTAGTGAAATTTGATTCAGTGAAATGAGTTTTCAGTGATTTGAGCTTTCAGCAATTTTTTGAGGGTAAATTGAAATTCAGTGAAATTAGTTTTCAGTGAATCAAATTAGACCTATATATATATATATATATATATATATATATATATATATATGTATATATATATATATATATATATATATATACATATATGTAGATAGCTATAGTGGATGGGTGGATGGATACACAATGAGAATTACTTAATTATGTTGCATACCTGGAAATTCTATAGTAGACATAGTTGGGTTGTACTCCACATCAGTCTGAAAATCAATGATTCTGTGTGGTTCCTCTGATGACATGCCCGAATGTCTGACAGTGGACAGGGACTCCTCTGTTTCAGTCAGTGGTGGTTTGGTAGCAGAACGACACCCCAAAGCTATGTGTTCCTGGACAATTGCAACAACATGATGTTTTGTCTGCATTATCATGTCACTAGCCCTGTGTCTGCTTTTCTGATAGGTGTGTGCATGGGCTCTGACAGCATTGACGTTATTCACCACCTGCTCCAAGATACAGTCACAGAAGGGCTTGTCACATCTGCCTCTGTCTAAGAAGACTCAGATGTGACAATGTAGTGGCTGAGTGATATCTTCATTTTCTTTGTCACTGTACAGTGGTTTATGGGAAGGTGTCTTGGGTGCCATAGCCCTAAAGGAAATGAAACATAACAGAGCAAAAAATAAAATTACTGATTGTTAACAAAACAAATATGTATGAATATATGTATCCATCATGCACAAAATAACTGAAAAAGTAAGGCCCCTATGAGTATATGCAAATTAACACATAGCATCCTCTCAAAAAAAAGAGTAGAAAATTTAAAATAATTAAAAAAAATGCAAGAAGGGCAACAGCTGTATAACTCTGTAGTATATTGCAGCATTAGCACTAAAGATTTTGCATAAGTCAAATAAAAATGGATAACATTGTCATTGCATATCAACTTGTGTGGAGGGCAGGTAATATGTATATATACAATATATATATATATATATATATATATATATATATACAGGTGATATGTATATATATATATATATATATATATATATATATATATATATATAAAACAGGCTTAACAAACTTTAGGTGCTACAAACGGAAATCCCCTGAACTTACTCATAACTGATGCAACATTATTCTGCAATATGCAATAACTGGTCATATTCCCAGAGAAAGCTTTCTAGAATTAAGGGTAATATTCTCTTAAAGCATTTTTAATGGGAAAAAACAACTGATTCATAGCTATGTCAACAGAAAGGAAAAAACAATGCAGATAGTAAACCAATGGGTGCCTTGAGAAGCTCAATCCATCAGTAAGGGTAAAATAAAGGATTTTGTACATAACATCAACATATCTTTCTAGCAAGTCAGCTGTTAAACAAGAAACAAGTTTTGAAAGCAAATAGCAGTATTGAGCTCTCTGGATCCAGTCTCCTGCACTATGATACAAGTTCCTTAAACACATGATTACCTTTATATAGTGCACATTCAACCTTCTGAGCATGTTGAATATGCAACTGAGATGCAAACTCATTAGAATTCATGAATTCCACAATCTGCACTAAATGCAGGGCAGATAAACATGGTCAAAAGACCTACACAATTGCATGCATATACCCTATCACTGCAAGGATGAACACTGAGAAGTGTTATGTGCTAAGGGTATGTGAGTGTGAATGATTAGTTTGACTGCAAGAACAATCAGGGTCCCAGTCTGTCCTCTTCAATGTACACTTACAGGGGGTGTGCTAGGGAGAAGAGACTTACAAAAAGTCTGGGATTAAACTGACTGACTTAGAAGAACAACATTCCTAAAATTTCTATGAATTACTTATGACCACACTTTGTTCCTCTTAATAAAATGTTACTACAGGTGTAAGGAAGCACTGAAATGAATATCAAAAGCAATGCAAGTGAGAATGCATTGTTGATAGAAAATCATAGATAAGGAAATTATGCTCACAAAATAAAGAAAAGCAAACAGCTGCAGTACTGCAAATAATTGTTTTATATTGTGTGAGGAAATATTAGCTTAACTGTTGCCATTCTCCCACTCATTCACACATCTACTGGCAAATTAATGGACAACTTTCAGAACTTGGTTCTGTTGCACCTGTAATTAGAATTGATACAATGTCACATCTTGAGTATATGTAGTCCACTTATTCTTCTTACTAGTAAATTGCCTGTCTTTTTGGCAAATAATGATAATAATCTTAAGTTTGTTTTGTTAATGCCCTGGTTTGGTGGTTTAAATCCAGAGAAGGTGCAGTTTTGTGATTGCATTGGGATGCAAAGAGCATAAGTTCTCATGCTGCAAGAAAACAAAGTTGAGGAAACATCACAAATGTACATTTTAACTACTTGTTACATAATGTTTCCTTTGTTCATTTTTTTTCTCTTCGTTCTTTGCACAGCCTTCAGCATTACGTACTCTTGAATCATCTATAACAGTGAACAAGACTTCCTAAACAACAATTTTAGTTTGGATTGGCATTGGTAGCATTATTATGACTGGTACTGGTGGGCTTTCATCAGCACTCTGGGCAATACTGAGTGAAGAATTTCTTTTGGCACTCTATCTCTGTGGCACATGTAAGTGATGTGAACTTAGAAAAAGAGGCAACATTATGCAGGGTTACATCCAAATTTATAGATATTTTTATGACTGGATTTAGAATAAATATTGTCACCTAATGTATATGAAATAAACAGGCTAAAATCATTGATAAATGCTAAAAATCTTACCTGTACTCCAGGTGAATTGATGTTACAAAGGTTTTGCTTTTGTAAACTTCCTTCCTCTCATTATTAATAATAATATCTGATATGGATATTGTAACATATGTCATTTTGTAAAGGGTGATAACACAAAAGCAGTAACTTGAGTAATGTGGACATATGTTTCATTTATGTTGGAGAACATATCCATATCTCACAATTATTCATCATGACATTAATACATTGTATTGTAAACTTTGGTGTCATGATTAACTGTATGCACTGTTCCAAGCATGACCTCCCATCATTCTCTGTGTATCCCCTTTCAAAACAATTGTGATTACATGAGATCCTGATGATGTGAAAACTAAATGCTACTTGAGACATGACAAGCAGCTGTGAGAAGGATGAATGTAGCATGCTAATACTATAAGGTAACTGCTTTACTCTGCAATAAGAGGTAATTTATTTTAATAATGACATTTGCATTTCTGCTCCACTTGGCAGTGCCTAAACATGGTTCACAGTAAAAGGAGAAAAGTAAAATATTTTATTTGGGCTACCTTCTGCAGCACAAACTAGCCTGGCACTGGTGATCGACTACCTGCATTGTGGATAGTACTGAGTGAAGAAAATGCACCTGTCAGTGATCTATGTCTGTGGAACCATAATAAACTTACAGAAAAAGGGCATGGGATGCATGGTGCAAGTCCAGTTTTAAGATAATTGTACATAGACATGTCAGAGTGCCATTTGTCATGACATTTTGATTAGGCATGTATCACTAAATAGAAATGATTATCATAACTATGTTTATTGCAACAGATGCAACATGAATGCTTGCTATATGAGCCCAATGTAACGTGTGCAAAGTATGTTAAACATGACAGAGATTATATTTAATTTAAAATGCACTTGCATAGGTAATATATGCACAATAGTGTTGTCATAATTATTATGAGTCATCATATATCATAGGTTCATAGATAGGTACTAGGCTATGGGCCCTGGGGCCTATATAAGCCTAGCCAAAAAAGTTCGCTGGCTTTCACCATCCAAGAAAGTTATTTCCCTGTGCCCCTGTCTAGCAGAGCCACAGAAGTGATCCCCAGGGTGAATTTCTTATTTCCCATCCAATTGTCGAGATTTTTCTTAAAGAGGACTAATGAGGAGCTTTGCTTGACATGAATGGGTAGTCTGTTCCAGAGCATAGGAAGTCTCTGGGACAGGAATCTATCCTTCCAGCATGTTCTGTTTATTGTGGTTGCAAGGTTTAGGTCCCTGGAGCACGTGGCTTGGAGGGATTGGGGTTTCTTTAAGTGTAGCATGTCCAACAGATCTGGGTTTGATATGGCTTTGTATGTTACTCAGACGTCGCCTCTGAGTAGGCAATAAGCGACGGATAGAGCTGGAGTTTTTTGAGACAGTCTGCATATATCATCTGTTTGAGGCTGGCAATCCTCTTAGGAGGTATTTCTGTGGCCTTTCTAGTTGTTGTAGATGTCTTGCAAGGTACATGTCAAACGAGGCATTGTACATTATAATGGGCCTGATGAGGGATGAGTAGAGTAACAATGGCCTCTTTTTTCTGGAGGTGAACCCCTTTGTGATGAAGTGTGCCAAGTTGAAGGTTTTCCTGACTACTGTGGTGATGTGATTATCAAAGGAGAGACTACTGTCCACCTGTGTCCTAAGGACTCTTATCACACTTTTGGTGTTTAGTAGGCTACTGCCTATGTGGTAGTTCATGGGTACAGTGTTTTACCCAAAGGGGATGAAAATGCACTTCTTGGCATTGAGCTTGAGGCCATGACTTTGACACCAAGCATCAGTCTCAGTGAGGCCCCTTTGTAGAATGTCCACATCATTAGGCAATTCTATTATGGCACCTAGTTTGCAGTCATCTGTGAACTTTGTTAGCCAAAGACCTGCTGTATTAGCCTGGACTTCTAAGAAGTAGATGCCAAACAGGAGAGGACCCAGGACTGACCCTTGCAGTACTCCACTTGTCACTGGTCTGAAGTTCAATTTGGAGTGGCTACGTTCAATGTGTGGGCTCTGTCAGTGAGCCAGTTGGCCACCCATCTTGTGACACAGGGATTTATGCCCAGTCTAGTGAGTTTATCTATAGTTACAGAGTTGGGGATTGTGTCAAAAGCCTTGGCAAGGTCACGATAGGCTGTGTACACTGCCTTACCCTTGTCCACAGCTATGGTGACTGCTTCAAAGAAGTCAATCAGGTTTAGGAGGCATGACCTACCTTCTACAAATCCAAACTGAGTGGAGTATAGAGTTTGGAGGTTACCTATGTGCTTGTTTATAAACTCCAAGATGATAAGTTCCATGGCTTTGCAGACCAGGCTCATAAGGCTAATGGGGCGGTAGTTCCTGGGGTTCGTGGTGCTGCCCCCTTTGTGAAGTGGGATAACCATCACTGTGCACCATTCAGTAGGCACAAAGCCTAAAGTGAGGCTATGATTTAACATGGTAATTAGGTGGGGTGCCAGTTCATTTTGTAGTTCAAGAAGAACGCAGCCTGGGATGTTGTCAGGTCCCATGGATGCTGTGTTGGCTTTGGAGAGTGTGGTCTTTACTTGTGCAGCTGTGATTACAGGAGCTTTGCATTCTTCTAGTATAGTGATGGGTCCTTCGCGGGGTGAGGGGGCATGAAGTTTGCACTGAACCTATTGGCCAGGATTTTGGCAATATCAGTTGGTTCTGTATATCTAGTGCCATTGTTCTGTAGCTCAGACCAGATCTGAGTGTCACCATTGAGATTACTGACATAGATGTAGAATGCTTTGTGGTTGTCTTTAGAATCAGTGGTGATTTTATTTTCATAACTAGCTTTGGAGGATTTTATGAGGGATCTCAGCTTCTTACTGAGGCTGACCAGGGAGTTCCTGCAATCAGGGGATTTTACTCTTTTTTGCAACAGCTTCTTCCTTCTGTTGTAGAGGTTGTTTATGGCAGGGGATCACAGATTGGCTTCCTTTTTTTGGAGGATAGCATCTTGATTCTGTTGGGAATGGCACAATCCATGCAGTGGTGTATGTGCTTCTACAGTGCATTTGTATAGGTTTCAGCAGTCGTACCTCTATTTTCTGTCTGTATGGGTGTTATGAAGCTTGCCACATCTGTCTTAAGAAGCATGAAGTTGGCTTTGAAGAATTTTTTTTAAAGTGGTTTCCTTAATGGGGGTTGGGGGCAGGATATTGATGTCTAGGGTGATTAGCTTGTGGTCAGAACTGACCAGTGAGGAGTTGACCTCTAGTCTGGAACATTGTTTGCCCATGTTGGTAATAACCAGGTCCAGGATATTGCTGCTGCTGGTGGGGGTATTTACAAGCTGATCCAGGGCACTGGAGTTTATGAATTCCAGAAAGCATTAAATAAGCACGAGTATTCTTCCCAGTTGGTGGTGGGGTAGTTGAAATCACTCATTATTAGGGTATTGGGTTGTACCTTAATATTACCTAGTATATCAAGAAACATGTAGTTGGCATCCTGGGGCATGGCGGGGGATCTGTAACAAGCAACAACCTGGATTGCAGTCTTGTCCAGTGTTGGTTGCACTTGGATAATTTTGGATGCATTGTGTTGAGCAACTAGCCAGGAGGAGTGGATATCCTTAATGAATATGGAAACACCTCCTCCTTTAGTGTTTCGGTCCAGGTTAGGTGGCTGAAAGGTGTGCTATGAGTTATAGCCTGGTAATGCAGGGGTGTTCTCTGGAGCCTTGAACCAGGTCTCCTCACTGCACAGATGTCGATGTTCTCCATTTTAAGGAATGCCTCAAGTGAGTGCATTTGGAGGTTTAGACTTATAGCATTAAGTAGCATTACCCTCAGATTTTGCTTGCTTATACCTGCTACGGTGATGAGTTTGTCATTTGAACCTTGCCTAAAAAAGGCACTATAGGGGTGGCAAGAGCCTTAGCCAGTATCAAGAATCCCAGGGGGGAACAAGTGCAGGCCATCTCTGGCAAACTATCATGGTCTGTTGATCATGTCATCCCAGGCAGACTGACAATGGATCCCCTTAGAATGACAGCAGAAGCTTAGCCAATTGTCAAAGTCAATCATTTTGTCCTTGTATTGTGGTATCATTCTGGGTGATGGCTGGATACTACTCAGGGCTAGGGTCATAACTGCTTAGGCTACATGATCCAAGAGCTCCTCCATGTCTTTTTTCATGTAGTCCAGGGAGGTACATCTCAGGTCATTCACAAAAACATGGACAATGAGAGTCATATCTGTACTTGTTGTGGAGTGACCTGAGTACTTGCATTATGTGGCAGATCCTGGCACCCAACAGACAGCTGACAGTAACTTTCTCCTTGTTTAGCCTGGTGAGCGGGACATCAGTGTGCCTGACTATAGAGTCACCTATGACTAGTGTGTTGAATATATTATTTTGCCTTGTGGGCTGAGGTTGAATGGCACATTGATTTTGTAGGCTATGTGTCATTTGGGTAGTGTTGGGAGGTGGTGGTTGCTTGAGTTTCAGCTTTGGAGGTCTCTGCTGTTTCAGCAGATTTTTATTGAGATCATCCATGAATGTAGGTGTGCATTTTGTGTTATATGTGTGAGTTTAGGTGGTGTAGGTTTTGATGAACTATGTGTTGAGTGTGGAGTGGTGCAGGTGTTTACCTTCTCCTTTTGACTGTCTAGTACAGTCTTGGCTGGAGAGAGCTTGGCTTCCATTTAGGCTATATAAGTGCATCTTTCACAGGTTGTAGTGTTGGGTGGTAGGAGGGGAGGATTATTAGTGCACATGAGGCAATTGCTACATTGCCTTAAGATGGCCAGATTCATCAGGTGGACAGGGGAAAATACTGGGAGCTGGCCCTTAGACATGCCTGGATACGTGCTTATTAATTTAAGTACCAAAAACTGTTTTCCTCCTAACAAGTGAGGAAAGTTGAGTGCTGCAGTAATTTGTAGGTTATTTAGTGCTTGCAATGAGTTTTGAACAAGTACTGAGCACAAGGAAACAGTTTTGAGTGCTAAAACTAGAAAAAATGGCTAGTTCTAAAGGAAAATTAGAAGTGCAGACTTTCTGGCTCTGGGAATAGTTTAACCCAAGTTAAATGGTGCTGTGTGATGTGCAAAACCGTGCAAACATGGGCTTTTAAATAGAAAGATGAAAGGGATAAAAATAGCCCAAAATGGCCAGCAAAACTACAGATTCTGAGCTGAAACCACTCCTCCAGCAACAGATAGGCTGCTCATAGCTCACCACGCTCAGTGATGATCACAGAAGCTTCCTTCTATCTTAGTAAGTTCTGGGCAACATAGAAACTCCAAAACAGTTCAGAATTCAGTAAAATCTGAAAACCGGACTCTACTGGATATAGAAAGGTGGGAAATGAGTAGAGAAACAGGATTTTTTTTTTCAAAAATTAAAACAGATACAGTAAAACAAACACTTTTAAAGCAGAAAAATGGCTATAGCACTTGAGTGTGTAGCCCTCAACAGATCAACAGTTGAAAAACACTTAAAAACAATAAGTTAAAGTGCAAACAGTATCAGAATTCAAAAAACAGTTCAAATAAGTTGCAAAGGTAATAAAAAGTGCTTGGAATAGTGTGTCTAGCAAAAATAAGCAATAAAACGCAAAACAGATGTACTTAATCCACTGAACGTCTCCATTTTTCCTCTCTCTGCTGCTGTCGAACTCTGCAGAACACCCATGAAGGATCTTGCTGAGGTAATACAAGTGCAAAAACAGTGCAAACACAGGTTTTTAAATAGAAAGATGAAAGGGATAGAAATAGCCCAAAAAGAGCAATAAAACTACAGATTTGGAACTGAAACCACTCCTCCAGTGACAGATAGGCTATTCAAAGCTCACCATTCTCACTGATGAACAGAGAAGCTTCCTTCTATCTTAGTAAGGTCTGGGCAACAAAGAAATGACAAAACAGCTGAGAATTCAGCAAAATCTAAAAACTGGACTCTACTGGTTATAGAAAGGTGGGAAACAAGTAGAGAGAGATAGGATTTTTTTGTTTTTGTTTTTTTTTTCAAAAATTAAAACAGATACAGTAAAACAAACACTTTTAAAGCAGAAAATGGCTATCTCACTTGAGTGTGTAGCCCTCAACAGTTCAACAACTGAAAAACAGTTAAAACTATCAGATAAAGTGAAAACAGTATCAGAATTCAAAAAACAGTTCAAATAAGTTGCAAAGTTGGTGCGGCTAGCGAAAATAAGCAATAAAAAGCAAAACAGGGGTACTTAATCCACTCAAAGTCTCCCTTTCCTCTCTCTGCTGCTGTAGAACTCTGCAGGACACCCAGGCAGGATCTTGCTAAGGTAATACAAGCACAAAAACTGCACAAATACAGGTTTCTAAACAGAAAGATGAAAGGGATAGAAATAGCCCAAAATGGTCAATAAAACTTCAGAGTCTGAGCTGAAACCACTCCTCCAGCGACAGGTAGGCTGCTTAAAGCTCACCACTCTCACTGATAAACAGAGAAGCTTTCTTCTATCTTAGTAATGTCTGGGCAACACAGAATCTACAAAATAGCCCAGAATTCAGCAAAATCTGAAAACTGGACTTTACTGGTTATAGAAAGGTCAGAAACTAGTAGAGAGATAGGAGTTTTTTGGTGTTTTTTTGTTTGTTTTTTTCAATAATTAAAGCAGAAAATGGCTATTGCACTTGAGTGTGTAGCCCTCAACAGCTCAACAGTTGAAAAACACTTAAAAACAATAATTTAGACCAGTTTTATAAACTTTAACACCAGCACAGGAATAGGGGGGAACCAGTTTCCGAACAGATGAGAGAACAGCAAACAATGTCTGAAAATATATATAATAATTCAGTCAGGCAAAAATTAAGACAATGCAGAACTCTGAAAAGTGCCAAGAAATGTACTTATCAGCAATATATTTCCAGATTGTTTGAGAAGCACTCCAGTCAGAACATAAGGAGTTTCTAACAGTGTATGACTGTTTAGCATAGTGTGCCTGGTGAAATATGTATGTAACATACCTCAGCATGTATCATCCAGGTCATGCAACTCTATGCATCCAAAATGTATTTAAAACCAGAAATACTGTCTTTTAAATAGAAATGCAGTCCCATAAATACTTAAAGCACACCCTTACAGGCATCTCTGAATTATATTTCTATTCATCCTTAAATCAGTACATTTGTAATTAACATGTTAAAAAAGTAATTTACCTTGTGACACTGACAGTTATCAAGCAAAATTTAACATTTTACCCTTTCTTTTTTTATGTGTTTGATTTCCAGGTGGTACTACACAATCTTATTACTGTGCACATGTCAAAAGCTCAGTGTGTCATAAGTCATATAATTTTTCTCCAACTAAAAGTGGTTATAACAAACAACATAAAGCATTTCAGTGCTTAACACTGGAGCACGTCAATAATTTGAGAATCACAGATGGCCAAACTTCACTGCCATATTTTACACCTTCTCTGCTTTGATGTTGTCATTGCCAATGTGTCTGCCAAGCCATCGCAGTGCTTTCAATTTTGCAAATGCAGCTTACAAGGTTGTGCATCTTTGTATACAATTTGTTACATATGAAATCTAAATTGGGCGCCGGTTCAAACATATAATTTTTGCTTGACTTCTGCAGACATTGTTGATGAAGGTAAGGACTGTAGTCCATTTTGAGCACAAAGGTGGGGTGTTGATAGTCCAGGCTTTTTGTGGAACTTCTCATGAAGTGCTACAGACTGAGGATGTTGCAGGAAGATTATACTGGGTCTCAGTATAAGGCTGAGGCTTGGAATAGCTTGGCCAAGACTATCTCCAGTACAACCTGAATTCCATGCAGTGTCATCACCACAACAGTGACATGAAGAGATGCAAGCCAGAACACCTGAGCTAATTGGAGGCTGAATACAAGACTGCAAACACCTCTCAGTTGTGTAAGCATAATGACCCATCAACAGTCTATGATATAGCATTGATTAGCCAGCCAAGACACTTGGTCTTTATGTTTTAATATCTTTTTCTCTTTTCTCTACTGTACAGCCACATAAATGATTATAGACAACCATGAGGCACATTAAGAGATATTAACATGCCTTAAAATATCATAGGGTAAGTGTGCATCAGGTCTGAATGCAAGGTAGAGAACTCTTTTCAGTTCATTAGTCTATATCATATTTAGCAGAAATACCTAAACTTTTATATCAAGCATATGTGCCTGCTGCATTAACTCTTGGTGATTGTATTAGGCAATGAATGCACTGACTTAATTGTGCATGAGTTCAGTACCGAGCAACAGACATCGGATTTTAATACAGGATTATTTATAAAATATTAACAGCAATACTGCATGACATTAATGATTCAGTTTTTGCAAATGCACTTATTAACTTTGAAAGCACATATTCACCATGGCATAGTCAAATAAATGTTTGTATTTGTCATATTATAGCATAGTGATTGATTTTATGACACAACAATGCCTTCCTATCATATCTGCATGTAGAAAATGTGTAAATATTTATTTATCATATTTGTTAGTGCATTGTTATAATAAAATAATGTGACATGCCATTGATATAATTCTTTCTTTTTTGTCTCCCCCACCCAACTTTTTTTTTCATTTATTTTAATGTATATTAATTTACTTCTTGTTCTTCTTCCAGCTTTTCCCAGTTAGGGGTTGCCACAGCAGAACTCCAGTCTGCTAATGATTGTCAGTAGATTTTTACGGTGCCGAGGTGCCAGCCCAACACCCAACCTTCAACAAAGGCACACACATTCACGCATGTCTTTCAAACGCCACTCGACCACGGGGAGGACATGCAGACTCCACACAGAAGGCACTCCAGCCGAGAATTGATTGGGAAAACCTCTTGCTATGAGGCGACAATGTTACTGCTGCACCACCACGGCTTAATTTACTAGCATTCCTTATTTGGTGTATTAGGATAACTCTCCTGTGTATCAACTGATGTTTTTGCATAGTGACAAGGGTTCAATTACAGCTGTATGTTAAAATATTATTTTGTCTCTTTTTATATTCCTATCATATATTTAACTGCAAAGATTTGCATTTATCTCCGCACACCACAAAGATGTTAAAAATGCCCCAGAAACATATGGCATTCTTTTTCTGTCTCTTTTCCTCACATCATATCTCTCTTTGTTCCTACTTCTGGATCCTGACTTTTTACAGTTTCATATTTATTATGCTACTGCATGTAATGTGCACATTATGGGATTTTACATTTGTCATGAGGGCAGTGAAAATTGATACATACATTTTCCTTTGCTTCAATCTGTTGCCATATTTTAAATTTGTGAAGTAGGAATTCCTACGTGTTGTGGTTAGATAATACTCATGTCTGCAAATTTGTTTCTGAATACTATCAACATCTGAATCCTTATGTATGCCAAGTGTTTTTTGAATGTTTTGCTTGACTCCTTTATGTGTCAGAGCTGGCCTCACATTTTCTTAACACACCATCTTCCTGATGCTGTATTAATCTGCTTGATCCTTTTCAGGAAGACTGTTTTGTAATGATCATGACCATAAGATTATGATACCAACTGAAGGGTATTATAAGACAAAGATGTGCAGAAATGGACCATGACTAAACCTGTTCTTATTTCTCTGTCCCTGTCTCCCAATCTGTCTTCCCCATTCAGTGTAATCAGCTTTTGCATGAAGCTTGGCATCTCACACCAATGTAAGTGACAGTAAATGTTATATCACCACTTAAAACAAAAGCTGAATATTTAATTAAAGCCACATTGCGCAAATGTGTTTAGCCTCATTGCTCTATAAAAATACAGATTGATAGTATTACTGTGAGACACTTTGTGTAACATATGTGTAGCACACCTGCAGTTGTAGTGGAAGTAGATATGGGTTCCTTCCTACCTGACTCTGATAACACCCCTATAGGCCCAACACACCAAGGTGGAAAGAATGACAGATTTTATTCTAGGTGACACATCTAGCTTAAAAGGCAATAGCACAACCACAAACAAATAATTTCAATAGTGCATCAGTTAGGAATAAGGCAAGTTGAGATATGCATGCAGTGAAAACATACATTAACCCTCTTCCCCAGAACTCAACAGGAAAAAGGCCTAGACATTCAAACATGCACAAAGAAGGCAATATCAATGAGCAGTAAAGCTTTATAATGCAGCAATACAAACACAGAAAAAATGCAATGACATTAAGCAATAAAAGCGTTATAATGCAACAATACAGATATGAGAAAATGCAATGTCATTGAGCAGCAGAATTCTTGAAGGCAGCAGCCCTAACATGAGCAAAATGCAATGTCATTGAACAATGAAGATTTCTAATGCAACAATACAAATATGAGAACATGCAGTGTCATTGAGCATTACTAGCACCCTCAACCCCTTTGATCAATTCTAAACAGACCAACTATGAAACACTCTATTATATCTTGTTCACTTGCCAGTGACTACTTACAGTCTTGCTGCCGGCATGATGGGGCCTAAGTTGGAGCTCATATGGATCCCAATTATTTTTAATCCACAAAGCATTCAGGGGGAAATCCACAATCTTATAAAAATATAAAATGACAGCCAGAGCCTCTCACCACTCCACCAAGAATATCCTAGTGACCAGGCACCGTGTTTCCTCTGATGAGAAAAGTAGAAAATCACCTGCCAGAACTCTGGTAATCATCTATGGCTTCTCCGTACTAAACCCAAAGGAACTCCTTTTCTTGCTGAATCATATGCAGACATGGAACTACTGGTTTCAGACTTCTCTCCTGATTCCACAAAATACCATCATCCAGGATTCCAGCAACAGACAGACACAATCTGCTACTTCACTTCCCTGTCCCAAAGCACTAGAAAGAAAATCCAGTCATGCTGCAAGGCCCTTTTTCCTTTCAGTTTCCTGTTTCAGTCTTCCCTCCTTCAGCTAGTATCTCAGTCTCCTCTTTCACTTTTGAAATTACCTTTTACATCCCTGAAAAGGCACTCCACCTTGTGGTGTAATGGAAAACTACAGTCTATTACTTCTACAATGAAATACAGTGGGAGCTACACTCTCCCTCCCACTTGAAAATCTTGGGTCCCCCCAAGAACTGAACAATATTTTTGCACTCAATGGGTACATTCCACCAAGGGTAATCAGCCTTATGCTTAACTTGGGATGGGATGTCTCCACTGGAGTAGGAGGCATAGGGATTATGGGCGCAGATTCTCCGATGAGCTTTGGTCACAGGTTCCTGTGTACTATGTCCCAAACTGTTATATGTAAGTCTCTGTGGGGGCCAAATCAGTCTCTGCAGTTTTGGTTCGGAAGAGACAGCTAAGGAATTTTGCTCTTAAGGTTTGTCACTCATATCACATTCAACGTCCAGTTCTTCAGAAGGCATATTGTCTACTTCTAATATCTCCTCTTGTATAACTTCACTTTCATTTTCCATAATGATATGACTTGTCGTTAGCACTATTTTCTGAAGTTTGCCTAGCAAGGCCTCCATCAGTATCAGGTTCTGCAAGAGGAACAGAAACATTACATAGACTATTGTTAGGTCTGAGCTGCTCAAAATGACAAGGAATGAACTCTGATGCATTTACATTGAGATTACAGCCCACGGGGTCTTGAATGTCCTCATAAAAAAGCTCACTGAAACCCCAGTCATCATCACTGTCCTCCTCACCTTCAGCAGGAGGAAGCATAGGCTCTTGAACATGGGAAAGGATAATTCCTCTCCTCCTTAGCCTTCTGGATCGCCTTGAGTTAGGCTTCTGCTGAGCCATTCTAGGTGACAGATTCATGAGTTTCACTGATTTTGCAAAAGGCATAAAGTTGCTGCAGTTCCAGGTTTTAATGGGTCCTTCTTTCCACTCAGGGCAAACTTGGTAGACAGGAATATTAGGTAGCTGAGAACAAATTATATAAATCTCAGATCCCCAGCTGTCAGCTAGTTTATGCTTTCCTTGTAGTCATGCATCTTTACTTTTTTGTCATAGTGAGCCTTGTTTTGCTGATGTTTTTGTCCTGTTGATTTTTCAGCAAGTTCATAACCCTATCTGAGGTTCTTCTTGAGTCTCTCCACATAACTGCCATGAGATTGCACTGGTGTATCGTTAGCTGTGACTCCAAACATGACGTCAACAGGAAGACGAGCTTCTCTTCCAAACATTAGGAAGTAAGGTGAGAATCCTGTAGCATCATTTTTAGTACTGTTGTAAGCATGCACCACTGTGGCTACATGTCTACTCCATTGACTCTTCTTCTCAGCAGATAGTATCCCCAACATGTCTAGTAAAGTTCTGTTGAAACGCTCAGGCTGAGGATCCCCTTGAGGATGATAAGGAGTGGTGTGGCTTTTTTGGACTCCCAACAGAGTGAGTAGTTCATGGACAAGCTTGCTCTCCAAATCACATCCTTGATCACAGTGTATCCTTTTTGGCAGGCCACAGTGTACAAAGAACTTCTCAACTAGTAGTTTTGCCATTGTAATAGCTTTCTGATCGTGAGTGGGAAATGCTTGAGCGTATCTGGTATAGTGGTCTATCACCACCAGCACATTACTGATCTCGCCTTCATCCAGTTCAATGCACAGAAAATCTATACAGACCAGTTCCATGGGTCCACTACTTTCCATTTGACCCAATGAGGCAGCTCTGGTCAACAGAGTCTTTCTCTGAATGCAACGAAGACATCTACGACAATAATCCTCAACATCTTGCTTCATGCATGGCCAGTAGAACCTGTCTCGTACCAGACCCATAGTTCTGTCATAACCAAGATGTCCATGCTCATCATGCAATGACTGGAGTACTACATCTCTATACTTTTGAGGAAGCAACAATTGCCATTTTTCACTGCCGAGTGCACTAAGAGATTCCCTATACACTAGTCCATTCTGTATTTTGAGTCTATCCCATTCTTTGGCCAAAATCTTGCCAGAGGATGAATATACATGTGAAGCATATTAACTTGTTTCTTCTCTAAAGCAGCTACCACCAGCTGACCTAAGGGATCTTTTCTTTGATCTCTCCTGAGGTAACTTTTACTCAAAACTGGTAGCAATGAAGCCTGTAAAGTGACCAGATTACAGTAAGCTTGGGATATGCTTACTGCAGACAGACCTAACTTCTGGGCCCAACATTCAGTGTGTTGATAGCAGGTTGCAATTTGACACATAACTCTCACCCCTGGCACTGGAATTTCCACCCATTCATCATCGGGGTGTAAATCTCCCTGAGGTCTTCTAGGGTTGCCACCTTTTAACAAGGCCAAAGTGGGACATGGGGGTGTGGCCAGTAGGACAGGGTGTGTGCCCAATATGACACTGGCCACACCCCCACCACAACATCACCAGAGGTGTTAGAGATGCAGTATTACAGTTATGTGTACAACATTGTGACATTACAGAATACTGAAAACTCAAACCATTTAAATGAAGTGAAACATTACTGCAAAAGCACATTACTCAGTTGTAACAGTAAGCAAACTTTAAAGGAATAAAAAAACACATTACTCATTAAACAGACACTTGTTTATTTAGAAAAGTAAAAAAATTCATAAACCAAACATGACTATTCTGAAAGAAAACTAAAAAATCTGCATACCACACACAAGCCAAGTGTAAAATTAAAACTGTTTTTATTGTAAATTAAAGCTAAAGCAAAGAAAAACACAAAACTACAGACTACACACTAGCAAATTAAAGCTAAAGCAAAGAACACCACAAAACTACATACTGCACCCTAGTACTACATACTGCACACTAGTACACTAACTCACTTTTTTTAAAAGTGGATTTTGAATTAGATTGTATGGCTTGAAGAAGGGCCCAGTTTGAAACAATATTTGAATGAAAGTCATTACATTTCATCCGGTAATTTACAGTCATCATTAGTTCAGCTTTTAACAAGTATACAATACATTGGTTTCGCACATCTGTCCATTTATCTTTCACCAAAGGAAAAACTCTTTCTGCAAATGCATTTGATGTCAGTATATATAATACCCTGGTGATTACCAGATATAGTACAGTCATCTCAGGCCCTTCTCTGAAAAGCTTTAGCCTCTTTTCTCCTGGAGTCAAGCTTGTCTTACATAACTGTTTGAGAAAGGGCCTAATTGCCAAGTAGTCCCTGAAAAGATGGTCTTCATCTACATCCTGCAGACTCAGGGCAGTGGTCACATTGAGTATGTCACTGAAAGCAAAGGGTTCAGTTAGACATAATTTAGACAGTGTAAACAAGTAGTTGTTTTCAGCATAATCAAACCACTGTTCCATGTATTTCACTGCTGTCTCCAAGAACACAATGAAGTGTCTTTTCAGTTTGTTAACAGCAGTGCTGTCTAATGTGCTCATAAGTGCCCTAAGTTTCCCTCCAAATAAAGCATCTTCAGCTGTTGCCTGCAGTTTTTGCTTCAGAGAGACCATTACACAAAAAGTTTCCATGGCAGTAAGTCCTGATTTTTCTAATGTACTTATATGTTTGTTAAAATCAACAAGAACAGCATAGAAAAAGTGCAAATAGTACTGGGGCAGCATAGGCAATTCATTCTCACCATGCTCATTAGCTGAAAAGTACTATCATATCTGCCTGGGGGTCTCCTCTTCTCCCTGGGAGACAAAATAAGACTGGAGCACGGGGAGATTTTTCACTACTCTTTCAATGGCAGGCAGTAGTGACAGCCACCTTGTTGGCACATGTCTTAACAGACTCTCAAATTCCATGCCACAAAACTCAAAGAAGTCTTTTAAGTCTCTGGTCCTTGTGGCAGAACCTGAGAAATGGCTGAAAAGTTTCATTACAAATACTTCCACATTGTACGGTAGTTGTGCTGCAGCTTTTTTGGCTGCATTGTGAATGATGTGGGCAACACAGTTAGCCTTCTGGAGTGATGGGCACTTTTCTTTTAATCTGGTATACACACCGGATTTCTTCCCATAGTTCACACTGGCATTATCAGCCCCATATGCTGAAATGCTGTTCCAGGGCAAGGAGTGCTGTTCTATAATGTTTGCAATTTGCTGCGATATGGCCTGTGCAGATTCATCAGGGTCTTCAAAGAAGTCCAAAAGGCCATTCACCACCCTTTCTTCTTTAGAAAAATACTTCACAACAATTGGAAATAATTTTATGTTCCCCTTGTTGGAAGCATCTGATGAAATTGCAAATGAAGTGCCTGGTTTTTGAAGTTCATGCAGGAGGCATTCCAATGAGTGTGGTCCCAAAACATTTTCAGCTCTGGCTTCAGCCTTGGTTCTTCCACAAGATAGTTTCTTTGCAATGTCTGAGTCACCGTACAACTGGCTAGCCAACTTTATGGCACAGTCCAAGCTGTTATAGGAAATATTGTGCTTAACAGCATGGAACACCTCAGAGGCTTCTGCTGCAATGATCCTAAGTTCTGGTCCCTCAAGGTTTGTGTTCCTTGCCCACGTTGTCATCAGGTGATGGGATTTAGCTTGAAGAATAGCAGTCTTATGTTGTTCAGTTGCCTCATGTCATGCGACATCATTTCTTCCACCGTGGGTCACTAGAAATTCTCTCTTGCAGTACCTGCAGAATGCTTTGACATCACTGCATCTCCCGATCCAGTCGAATTCCGTTTTCCAAACATCCTGCCACTTGCACTTTCTCTTGTTGCTGGTTGACTGCGGTGAAGCTGCTGCTCTCTTCATTCTTGAATCTGTACTTACCTGATATGCAACATATTTAGCAAAACTGTGTTAGTAGGGAGCAGTAACATATTGGTGCACGAATGAACTGGCAAGAAACAGTAGCACATGAAATCATTGGTTTGAAAAAGACTGGCACCTGATATCATAAAAACATTGGCATATAAAACATAAAGCAGCTTAACGTTCTTTGATATAGATTCAGTAAAGACCTGAGAATGAACTGGCCTTGGCTCTAGATGATTGCCACTGTTAAACATCCCAACGACCCCATGTGCAAAAATGAGATAAAGGGGTTTTAGATGGATGAATACAGACACTGGCTTGAAAAACATTGGCATACAAAAGAACTGGCTTGAAAAACATTGGCATATGAAATAACTGGCTTGAAAAACATTGGCAAATGAAAGAACTAGCTTGAAAAACATTTGCATATGAAAGAACTGGCTGGAAAAACATTGGCATACAAAAGAACTGGCTTGAAAAATATTGGCATATGAAATAACTGGCTTGAAAAACATTGGCATAGGAAAGAACAGGATTGAAAAACATTGGCATACAAAAGAACTGGCTTGAAAAACATTGGCATATGAAAGAACTAGCTTGAAACATTGGCATACGAAAGAACTGGCTTGAAAAACATTGGCATACGAAATAAGTGGCTTGAAAAACATTGGCATACGAAAGAACTGGATTGAAAAACATTGACGTATGAAAGAACTGGCTTGAAACATTGGCATACAAAAGAACTGGCTTGAAAAACATTGGCATATGAAAGAACTAGCTTGAAACAGTGGCATACGAAAGAACTGGCTTGAAACATTGGCATACGAAAGAACTGGCTTGAAAAACATTGGCATACAAAAAACTGGCTTGAAAAACATTGGCATACGAAAGAACTGGCTTGAAAAACATTGGCATATGAAAGAACTGGCTTGAAAAACATCAGCATATGAAAGAACTGGCGAATGGCACAGGAAAGAATTAGCATTACAAGCCATTTGAAAAAGGTAATAGCTTGTAGAAAACTAAATGCATTATTTTTATTGCTGAACTTAACCCCCACCCCACCCCTCCAGAAAATAAAGTTACATATTTTCACTGTACCAAAAAACACTAAAATGAAAATGCACAGCGGATATCATACACCTGATTTAGCTTTTGACCACAGCAGTTAAAAGAAATAAATGTATAGCACTAATTTACACAGCACAATGATCTACTAACAAACATGCCCAACAGCAGCACTGTCAGATTATAATGAAAGCAATAGATTGTAAACTTATTAAAGACATGACTAAAAACAAAAAATACAAACTTGCTACTTATAAAAGCAAACTATCCAGTAACAGCGACATGGTTTAGCACACTTTCAGATGCACTGCATTAACTTCTGAACATGCATCCACAAAAAAAAAAAAAAAAAAAGGGAAAAAGTCCATAAACATTTAACTTTTAAAATACTTCTTGCAAGAGCAGCTAAAATAAACTACAATGTACGGCAGACTCCATGGACCCCTTTTACTTCAAAACATAGCAATTAATAGTAATTTACTCAGCACAGCAATACAATAAACAGGCCAAAGCAAAATCAGCACCCCCATATTCACACATTAAAAGCAAAAGAGGACATTTTAACCTTATTAAAGGCAGCATAAAAATAAAAATGCACACATTTACAACTATAAATGAAAACAATCTTGAAACAGTTTCAGCAAGTTGGCAACATCTACCTACTAGAATAATAAATGCACTATGTTAACTATTAACATTCCCCCTCAAAAGGTAGACCTGTACCACATGCACATTGACTTGCAAGAACAGGAAAAATTACCCAAACAGTATATCCTAACTTCCTGAAAACAGCATTAATTGCACACATTTCCACACAAAAAAGGGCAAACTATGCTTGAACATTTTCTTTATGCAAACAGAAAGTACCCTGAAAAAGCTACGACAATAGAAATACATCACACTACATTTATATTTAAGACTGCCCCCCACCAGAAATAAACAAAACTTCTATACACACGGCTCAGCCTTTAAAAAGTAATGCTTCCCAATCATACCCCCAACAACAATCACAATTACATATACATACACACACACAGGTGTTATATCTTTAAAATCTACTACTCGAAAATCTCAAAATAACCACTGCACAGACTTAAATACTGCATACTGCACCCCCATCTACCTCTAAACATTAAAAACTTAAATAAGGCTCAATATTTCCATTTAAAAGTACTACTTGAAAATCTCAAAATAACCACTGTACAAATTTAAATACAGTGTACTGCACCACCATTCACCATTCACCATTTTTAAACATTAAAAACTTAAATTTAAATAAAGCACAATATTCCCCTTTAAAACTACTACTTGGAACTCTCAAAATTACCATTGCACAGATTAAAATACTTCATACCACACCCTCCATTAACCTCTAAACATTAAAAACTTAAAGCACGATATTCCCATTTTTAATAACTAAAGCCACAAAATACTATGTACTTACCACTATCACAGTCTTTGCTGGACTAGCTGGCTTCCTTCCTGCTGGAATGGCTAGCTGTATGACTGGCTCTCTGCTGATGAGTGGCTGGGCTGGCTAGCATGCTCCCTTGCTGGCTGGCTAGCAGGCTCCCTTGCTGGCTTCTTGGCTGGCTGACTAGCAGGCTCCTTTGCTGGCTTCTTGGCTGACTGGCTAGCTAGCAGGCTCCCTTACTGGCTTCTTAGCTGGCTGGCTAGCTAGCAAGCTCCCTTGATGGCTTCTTGGCTGGCTGGCTAGTAGGTTCCCTTGCTGGCTTCTTGACTGGCTTATCAATCCTTTCCAATTCCAAAATGAAATTATTAGCAGCTGTAGAGCACTAATACAAAACTGCTCTACAACTGTGACCTTTGTAGGGCTCTTCCAATGCGAATCCACACCCCCTTCCATCCTTGCAGCCAATTGCTGCTTGAATTAAACCACCCGGACCTAACAGGGAATACCTCTAACTGCAGGCCCGGGTTGGTGACATAGCTGCATTGCCATGGAATAACCAGAAGTATTTTCGGCTTTTCCATGGCAATTCAGCTACACTGAAAAACAGAACTTTTAAAGTCCCACTGCCTGACAATGCGGGCAATAGGATGAAAAGGCTCAAATCATGAGTGTCCTGCTAACAACGGGATGGATGGTAACTGTTTGGCCTTCTGGACAGACCATCAGCAACTCCATTTTTGTGTCCTGGGTGATATTTCAAACTGAAATTATAGTTGCATAGAGCTGCCATCCATCTACGTCCAGTAGAATCTAGCTTTGCAGTGATCTGGATGTATGTCAGAGGACTGCTGTCAGTCTGCACTTCAAATTCAGCCCCGTAGAGATAGGCATGCAGCTTGTCCATTACCACCCACTTTAAAGCAAGGAATTCCAACTTGTGTGAAGGGTAGTTTCTTTCTGTGGGGGATAAACTCTGACTGATAAAAGCCACAGGTCTCACAGGTCGCACAGGTCTCAGCTTCTCATCATACTCCTGGTAAAGGACTCCTCCTAAGCCATCCCTGCTAGCATGCACATGTAAAGTCTATGGCTTTGTTGAGTCAGCATATGCCAGCACAGGGGCATGTGTGAGGAGTACTTAAGCTATTCAAATGACTTTTTGCACTCAGGAGCCCAATGAATCTCGATGAGTTCTTTAGAACCTCTCAGTCCCTTAGGTTTTTTTTCACAAGGATATCGTCATCTGTTTCATCTTCTTTTCATCATTTCAGAGCAAATGGTTGAGGGGTCTCGCTATCTTTGAAAATCCTTTCACAAACCTTCTATAGTAACTGCAGAACCCCAGAAAAGATTGCAACTCTGTGAAAGTTTTGGGTCTGGGCTAAGATGTCACCACTTCAACTTTGCTGGGATCTGTAGATATCCCATTTGCAGACACTACATGTCCCACATAGGTCCCTGAAGGTTGGAAGAACTTGCATTTGTCCAATGACAACTTCAGGCCTTCCTTCTCAATCCTGTCTAATACCTTCATCAGTCTTTCTTCGTGCTCCTCTAGGGTCCTCCCAAAAACAATGATGTCATTCAGGTAGACTAAGACTTCCAGGAGATGCATGTCTCCACCTGTTCTTTCCATGATTCTCTGGAAAGTTGCCGGTGCATTTGATAAACCTTGAGGTAGGCGATCAAACTCAAAAAATCCCAAAGGGGTGATGAAGGCAGTCTTCTCTTTATCTTCTGGGTGCATAGGGATTTGATAGTTCCACTGCTTAAGTCTAGCACACTAAACCACTTACTGCCCACCAGGCAATTTAGAGAATCTTCAATCTGGGGAGTTGTGTACTGGTCTGGAATGGTTCACTGATTCAGAGTATGATAGTCAATACACATGCGAAGTGACCCATTCTTTTTCCTGACAATGACAATGGGAGAGGCATATGGACTTCTTGACTCTCGAATTATCCCTGTGGCTTTTAGTTCTTCCAAATGTTTTCTTAAGTCCTCTTGGTCTCCTGGAGCTACTCTTCTGAAATGTTCCCTGAAAGGCTGGTCCTCTTTTACACTTATTCGGTGTTCTGCACTTTTTGCACAACCCACATTTAGTTCACTAGTAGAAAAACATTTTTTTTCTTTTCATTAGTAGCTCTTTAACTCTGGTTAGCCACTCAAGGGGGCAAGAGACCACCTCCTATATCAATATCTTCCAGCTACAACTTGTTGGCCCTGCTCTCACTCCTTGTCAACACAGAAGCAGGTAAGGGAGTGGCAGCATAAACATTTACCAAATGCACTTGTGAATGCAGGAAAATGGGAGTACTTCCTTTATTCTTTAACCCCACAGGAAAAGTGTCATAAGGATACTTTAACTTGTCCACAGCCCAAACATCTGGGACTAGTTCCAACCCCTGTGGCAAGTCACTTTCTGGATCCGTTTCCATCATGAGATGAGAGGAAACTGTTTGTCCACACATCCTCACTTTGGCTCTCAATCAGGTGACCTGACCAGGATGAATTATATGCTCTTTCCCAGACAGGGTCCACACATGACCAATTTCATCTTTCTTACTATCCTTCTCCCTTTGAAGGGCACAGAAAACTCGTCTCAGGAGAGGATGTGGTGTTGGGTGTTCCTGGGTCAACTGAGGCATTAGCATTCTTCTGACGTGGTCAGTATTTGTCCCCACTAAAATAGAGGCTGAATCCTTTCCTTTTGACCTGGGGCACACAACAGCAAGTGTTTCAAAAACTTCTGTTGACCCAACAACTGAAGTGGAAAATTCTAACTTGAGTGAGACATAACCATCATAAGGGAACTATTTTTGTATATGTATAAGGGAAGTATTTTTGGTAGAAGTCTCTGTACAGAATGGTGATTTTTGCACCAGTATCCAACAGTGCTTTACTACACACTCCTTCTATTTTTACTGACATGACAGGGAACGGTCCCAGTAGGCCTTCGGGTAGTTTCTGTTTCCGATGCTGTTCAGCTGTACGGCAGTCAGCATGTGGTTGAGGGAGGTACCACCGTTTGACCTTGCCATTTTAACGGATAAGACTCTTGCTTAGTAATGCTTTGCAGTCTCAGATGCTGAGATTTTGGCTGAGATGGCTTTCCAATTTGGTTGTTCACCTCATATGAGCTAGAAATGTCCATAGTAGGTAGTTTCTCTCCCCTATTACAAGGGTTTGTGTTGAAAGGAGAGCCAGGATGCTGTCTCTTGATGTTAAATTTTATGGAGCTCTTTGTAACTGGGCACTCAGCTGACTCCTTCACTGAGGCCCTTTGAAGTTTCTCTGCATTTGCCCTAGCCAATAATAGTCTGTTCACTTTTTTCAAGCTCTCTGCATTAGGACACTGACACTTTATATGCCCTGCATCCCCGCAGTGAAAGCAAAATCCAGTAGGAACTCTGAACATTGGCTGATTCAGTTCTTCCCTGAGTCCTTTCATGGAGGTTCTAGCTGATGTATTCCTCCATTCAGCTAAGGTTACCATGGCTTTCTGCAATTCTGCAACTGTCTTGGTGACTTCAGCTATGGCGTCTATTAGGGAAGACACCTGCATCTGCAACTGTGACACCTCTACATTGCAGACAATCTGGGCCATGACTCCTGCTTGAGTAGTGAGCACAGCTATAGGCTCCTGCTGGTGTTCACTCACTGTTTTACTTGCTACTTAACACTGAGATTTGGCTTCCAACAGGGCTTCCTCTTCCCTTACCTCTTTAACCAACTGAGAATAAGTTTTCTTTCCTATTTCTCATCCTCATTTTCCACACAATGGGCTCCATAGCTTGAACTCCCTGTAAAATGTGTCTGATCCGTACTTGGTCAACTACTTATGGATCCACCCCCCTTCTTTATTATGATCTGGTGGAGCATTTTATCTAATCGCTTAATGTAATCAGATAGCTTCTCACCAATTTCTTGGTGTGTATGTTCAAACTGATACAGTAGGTCAGCAGCCCTCTCGGTCCTTCCAAACACATCCTGCAGTACTCCTAAATAGTCCTTGTACATGCAATCTTACTTACCCATCCTTAGGTTGCATATGGTATCCGCAGCTAATCCCTTTAGACTTTCAGCTATCCACTGCTTCTTCTGAGATTCTGGGATATCCCACTCTTCTAAGGCTTGTGAAGCCTGATCCATCCAGAATTCAAAATCTTCCTCTCCCTGACGTGTGGGTTGTTTGCCAGAAAGTAAACACAATTTGCGGTAGCCAAACCCAGTGAATGGCTGTGTAGGCGTTAAGCATTTTTCTACAATACTTCCCAAGGTATTCAAAACTTCAGGCTCTATAGTATTTATGGGCAGTGAAGCTGCAGCTTCTGGTGTAAGGTTCTGACCTAACTGGATAGCTTCCACAGGTAATTTCTCTGTTGCTGAGGTAGTGCACTTCTCAGGGATTACCACACGGACTGCAGTCTCACCTGAAATTTGTACACTCGAAGGTATGTGCTCATACACTAAAGGACTTTTCTATTCTAATAAGGCTAATGTGCTCTGCTTGGTAGGGTCCATAGTGCTGTCTAATAAAAATCCATGCCCAACAACTGGTAAGGATCCTGTGACTTGATGTATTTGCATGTCAGTTGATGTGACCCCATGGCAACACCAGAACTAAGCAATGCTCTGACTGAGCATTGTGCTGTTTGCACTGCTTAGTGGCTACTTCTGGGTTCATGTTTCTGCTGGATTTGATTTCCACATGCACAGGGAAATAGGATAGAGCCCAAGGCAGTACAGGTGATCCCGGATGAGCCCCCAAATGTAGTGCACCCGCAGGTGTAGCTGAAGTAAATATGAGTTCCTTCCTACCTGACTCTGGTGACACCCATATAGGCCCAGCACACCAAGGTGGCAAGAATGACAGATTTTATTCTAGGTGACACATCTAGCTTAAAAGGCAATAGCACAACCACAAACAAATTATTTCAACAGTGCATCAGTTAGCAATAAGGCAAGGTGAGATATGCATGCAATATAAATATACATTCACCATCTTCCCCAAAACTCAACAGAAGAAGGTCAAACATACACAAAGAAGGCAATATCAATGAACAGTAAAGCTTTATAATGCAGCAATACAAACACGGAAAAAAATGCAATGTCATTAAGCAATAAAAGTGTTATAATATGACAATACAGATATGAGAAAATGCAATGTCATTGAGCAGCAGAATTCTTGAAGGCAGCAGTCCTAACATGAGCAAAATGCAATGTCATTGAACAATGAAGATTTCTAATGCAACACTACAAATATGAGAAAATGCAGTGTCATTGAGCAGTGCTAACACCCTCAACCCCCTTGATCAGTTCTAAACAGACCAACTATGAAACACTCTATTATACCCTGTTCACTGGCCAGTGACAGTCTTGCTGCCGGCATGATGGGGCCCAAGTTGGAGCTCATATGGATCCCAGTTATTTGTAATCCACAAAGCATTTGGGGGGGAAAATCCACAATCTTATAAAAATATAAAATGACAGGCAGAGCCTCGCACCATTCCATCGAGAATATCCTAGTGACCGGGAACCATGGCTCCTCTGATAAGAAAAGTAGAAAATCACCTGCCAGAACTCTGGTAATCATCTATGGCTTCTCTGTACTAAGCCAAAAGGAACTCCTTTTCTTGCTGAATCATATGCAGACATGGAACTACTGGTTTCAAACTTCTCTTCTGATTCCACAAAATACCATCATCCAGGATTTCAGCAACAGGCAGACACAATCTGCTACTTCACTTCCCTGTCCTGAAGCACTAGAAAGAAAATCCAGTCATGCTGCAAGGCCCTTTTTCCCTTCAGTTCCCTGTTTCAGTCTTCCCTTCTTCAGCTAGTATCTCAGTCTCCTCTTTCACTTTCAAAATTGTCTTTTATATCCCTGAAAAGGAGCTCCGCCTTGTGGTGAAATGGAAAACTGCAGTCTATTACTTCTACAATGAAATGCAGTTGGAGCTACATATGTATTAAGTTGATACATGTCAATTACACCTTATGGATGTTATGCCTGTGCTTGCTCTTTTGAAGTCCGATGCCTATATTTTCATTTGCCTCAATCAGTTTTTAGTGCACATTCAAACGTTTCAGTTCAACTGAAGAATTCTTGATGTCTTATGTGTTGAACTGAGATAATCTTCCTCTCAGTACAGTTTTATTTTATACTGTCAAGGGTTCAAATTCAGATGTGCCATACATTTATTTAGTATTTTCAAATATTAAGAGTATGTGTGAAATTATCAAACAAATTTGTCTCCTTATGTTCTAATCATATTTCCACTCTCCTATACCATCTTCATCCATGTCAGAAACACTGTATTGTGCACAACAATACATCAATTCCTAACTCCTAATACTGCACAAGTCTCTTCATCACCTTCAAACAGCTCAACCTATTTCTCCAATGAGTTGAAATGTTTGGTATACTATCTGACAGATTTTTAAGTACTTCTATAATCAAATATCTCAGTATTATGCTATGATCTATATGGCTATGCACATTTATTTGTTAGTCACTTTTGTTATATATTTCTTTGAATGGTTAGGTCTCTGACAGTTTGTAAAATACTCAGTTATCAATATATCTGTACTTGATATGCTCTATATTTGCTATCAAAATAATTTACTTAATTACTTTTAACACATGACTATTCATGTATAATTTAGATCTTACTAATTGCATCTTTCTGTTTGTGGAGCTTTTCTCCCCATTTCCCCATTGAAAACGGGATACTGGCCCAGAAGGACACTACCTGGTTAACAAATGTAACAAATGTAAATAAATAAATGCATCTGAACTGTATAGAGTTTCTACCCCTTCTATTTAATCAAATAAATATCATTGATTCAAAACTGTTATCATAACCCATATTTCCACTAGTAATAACATGCCTGCTTTCTCATTTGTTTTATAATTAACCTCTTTAATACATACACAGAGTGAAGGATTGCAAGTGTCATGACAGACTGCAACTGTCATGACAAATGTGTAAATCATGGCACAGTAAACATAATCATAGCACATATCTGTTCTGTATTCCAGCAAAGTCAGACATTCATTGCCTGTGTATAGTGTTTATTTGCACAAAGATAGGCATAGAGTACCAAAGGCTACACCAAGTCCCATTTTAAATTCAGTATCTGAAGATATGATCATGCCTGCACTAATACTTTGTCATCAACTGTGTAAATCAGTTTGGCAGCAGTGCACTGTAGGGCGAGAGTTAAAAGAAATTAATACAAGGGATTATGTAATTACATCTTACAACATCTGTATGTGTTAATGGAATTTTATACACAATGTCTCTGGATTTCACATGTAATTGAAGTTTTAATGCTTATAAATGTGCATTTTCACATCTTTAACATCAGACTTCTTCATGCTATGTTCTCTAGCTTGTGCAACTAAATAGGCAAGTGGTTCAAATCTGGCAGTGATGAACTTGTGTATGTGTGTGGTTCCAGTGTTAGGTAAGTAAGGCTTCAACAACAGATATGCTATGTCCACCTCCACTCAGGAGACAACTTTAAATTTGGACACAGCTCCCTCTGCACTTTATTCCACTTTTAACACAAACTTCTTCTATGCAACATACTGATGAGGTCATCCTACCAAAAGTGTATTCTCACTATAAAAGTCAGACTTCTCCTGTGTTCTCTAGGTTCTCTAACTACATAGCCTGAGGGGTACAAATCTAACAATGCTGAATTTGCATGTGTGTGTGTGTGTGTGTGTGTGTGTGTGTGTGTGTGTGTGTCTATTAAAAGTCAGGTATGTGTAACTTCATCAACAGAAGTGTTACATCTACTTCATCTCAGGTGGAACATTTATACCATGAGAGGAATCTTATTTTTCCACCTTTACCACAAATATCTTTCCTGCAATACACTGATGAGGTCATCCTTTCATTAGCACACTCTTTCAATATAAAAGTCAGGCTTCTCTGGCACTTGTGGTTAATACTTTGTTCTCTAGGTTCTTTAACTAGATAAGTTAGATAGGTCAGTGGTTCAAATCTGACATTGCTTCAATAGTGAGACTGTGTGTACTTTCATGTACAATTGGCTCTGTGACAAAACCCTATAAATTTCTAATATTCTCAGGTAAAACTCAGTTTTGTAAACATGATAATCATGAATATTAAATTAATTATCTCACAGATGTAGTATCGCATTTCCTGTGGGTCTGGTTGTTGATATTGCCTCTTGTTGTTAATAATCACATGTACAACCAGATCTTGGACTTTCTGAGTGGAAGATCCCAAAGTGAATGTGTGGACAAGAATTCCTCAAAGAGCATCACTATCAACACAGGACTACCTCAGCACTGTGTGCTAAACCTGCTATTGTTTACTATCTTGACCTACAACTGTAAAGCCAGATTTAACACCAACCACATCATTAAGTTTCAGATTGCACTACAGTTGTGGGTCTCATAAGCATAGGAGAAGAAAAAGCCTCCAGGGACAAAGAGAGCTGTCTGACTGACTGGTGTGCCAGGTATAAACTTGACCTCAATGTTATCAAAACCAAGTAGATCATAATAGACTTCAGGAGAGTACAACCAGCTCACTCTCCTTTCATGATAAATGGGGAGGTAGTGGAAAGGGTAAAGAATATAACATTCCTGGGTTCTATATAGCGGAAGATCTTTCTTGGTCAACCAATACCAGTCGCATAGTAAAGAAGGCACATCAACACCTACTCTCTCTGAGAAGACTGAGGAAAGCAAGCCTGTCTCCTCTATCCTCTCCACCTTCTACATGGGTACTATAAAAAGTATCATAATGTGCAACTTCACTGTGTGGTAAGGAAGCTTTTCAGCTGCAGATCAAAGAGCCCCACAAAATATAGTCAGAGATGCAGAGAAAATAACGGGATGCAAACTTCCAGTGATAAAGGATCTATACATGTTGTTACGACAGAGCAACACAAATAACAAGTGATCCTAATCAAACTGCTTTTGAACTGTTCGCATGCCTATCATCTGGCAGAAGATACTACAGTGTGCACTGTAAAATGACCAGGTTCGAGAACATTTTTTTCCCAGAAGTGATTAGACTCTTGAAGTCTGGTATTAAACACCAATGCTGACAAGTCTTGTGATAACCAAACAATAGTGCAATAACAATAAGACATCACAACCAACTATTGGTTTACAAGAAAATTATGTGCAACTGCTAGATATTCTCATAATATAGACAACTTGAGAATTACATTGTGTAATAAGTACAGGTGTAATAAGGAACCAATCAGCTGCTATAATGATGTATAGAATAATTGTTATAATAAGAAATAATATAACTGTCTAAGAGAAAGGTAAATGTTAGGTCTGATACATGTGTAATTGTATGTATGTATATGTCTCCCTACGAGCATGATGCATGTAATTTCATTTAGACTACACTTGTGATGTTTATATGACAATAATATTTACTTTGACCTGACTTTGACTTTAGACGGTATAACTACAGTATGTAAGGGGTTCCTATCACATAGTTGAACTTTTACAAGTTTGAACCACATATGGTCGAGACCATATGTTTGAATTTGTAAAAGTTTGAGCATTTGAATGGAAATCTCCGTAAGGTGAGGTTTCCATTCACTTCAGTGTTGTGCAATCTTGGAGTTAGTATATTTAAGTAGCGGGGGGTATGGGGGTGCAGCCCCCTACGTGGGTGATGCAGGGGGTGCAGCCCCCTTGCTTACAACAATTTATTTTTTTGTCCATTTTGCTTTAATTTTTTTTTTTTTTATGTAGTCGAAGTTCTGTAACTTCGAACATAATGGTTCGACCATTAGGTGTTTGGAGTTACGGAACTTCGACTATCTGATATAGACCCTATGTAAGTAGGTGGCTTGAATTGAGCAATGATTGACTACTTAGAGTATGTGATTCTCTGTCATGCAGTATAGAAAAAGCTTCTAATTCACGTAGTATGTGTAGCTGTGTATTGTTACTGTGATCTTTAAAGAAGAACATTACCGTATTAAAATATGGTGATGTCATCCATTCAAAAGTGCACTGTCACAACTGTAAACCATATGGTAAGTGCGATTCAGGCAGCATTTTGTATCTTGTGATCTTAGGTAGTCTGTCCCAATCCAGCCATTACTGTTTAGACTTAGTTGTAGTATGACTGTGAAAGTAAATGTAGGTAGTAATGTTGCCATGCAGATTTCTGCTGAGTACATGTATGGCTGGAGATTCCTACTAAAGGAACATCTGCTCGATGTTCACAGAGTAATGCTTTATTTGATACTGATGAGACCATTTGATGAAATGTGGCTTTCCTTAGAGAAGTACTAAGCCTTCTCCAGTGGGTTGATGAAATGAGACAATGTTCTGTATATTGCTGCCTTGGTAAGGCATGTCTTCAATCCATGAATATCTACACATTGTGCATGATGCTACTCTGCTGTCACAATGATGACTGCATTATGCATCACATGTGTTTTGATGTGTCTACCATCAGGCACTGTTATGTGACATATAGCAAAAGTCTTTTAAACAAATTACTGGCACGTATATCCCATGCAACAATAACATGATGTCATGCCTTCAAATACCCAAATATCTCTCAACTATAGCAACAATTGTACTGTGGAACATTCATTCTTCACAATATCATGTAGCTTTTGTTGTCACACAGTCAGGAGTTTAACACCCTCACTGAATGACTTCAAGGATTGTGTGTCCCTATACTGTTTTGCTGAATTACATCCACCATAGCTATAATGTGTATAATTACAGTGTGAAAGGCCTACCCATCTCTTTTATCTCAAGCAAATTGTTTACAGCGCAATCTATATGATGTAATGACTTCACTTAGCTGAAGTTTCAAGCCTCTGTTAAGACTTACATTGAGGCACATATCATTAGTCAGTGGACTTGCATAGCTTGCTATTCAAGGCACATGTGATTCATACACATGTTGTTAGTCAGTGGACTTGCATAGCTTGCTATTCAATTCCTGCAAAGGACAACAGTATATGAATGTACTGATGTTACACAAACAACACAGCACCAAGTTACTAGTAGCCATGTTTATGTTGGACAAATATAAACAAGTTTTGTCATTTCATGGCAGTGATGCAGTTGCTCTGTAGACTGTGTAGTATGATAGGTAGGGGTTTGAATCTACTAACATCTGTCTGGCTGTCAGACAGGAGTGGCTTAGGCAAAGAAAGTCTTTATGGTAGAGACAGAGGGGCACATTTTTAAGGCCTCACACTCCATTATAGGTGATGCATACCCATTACAGTAGAAACGTGCTGTAAGCCTTTCAAAAATGTTCTTCATGACAAAAGCGGTATGACTATTTCTGTGGCTTCAATGGTTGATTCACAGCTTTCTGATGTCTTTCCTGGTATTTGTTCAAGTCTGGCAAGATACAAATGTTGAGTATTTCATGGATTGTTCACAGGCATTACTTATTTTCCAGATAATAATGCTCTGTGCTGCATGTCTTCATTCAAATATTTATGTATTTCTGTTATTTTCTTCATGCTGTAGAGCTTTATAAGACATAAGGGGTTACATAACATTTCTTCTTATATGCTGTGATGCTAAATCATCATAAATTATGATTGGGCTGTGTTAGGACACCTTCTTGTGTGTTTGGATTGTTCACTTGCTGCTGTGCAGTTCTCACTGCAATTTTTGTGAGCATGTCTAGTATAATCATGTAGCAGATGCTCTCCATCTACAAACAGAGACTTTTAATTAAAACATGTTATTAGATCTGTGTTGTTATTTGTCACTTGTATATTTTGAGTGTCATTATATTACTGTTTAGGATTTGCATGAATATACAGCACACAATTGTCTAATGCATGCTTAAAGGTAATATACCCTCTTTCTACGGTTGCAAATGACAACAAATGGCAAAATCATGTCCCTTTCAGATATGCATGACACAACATCTGTGGGGTTAATTTCATCTCGTTTAGACATGATGATGTGGAGAATTAAGCATTACTGTTTTCTTAGCACAAATAAATTCCCTGTGTATACATCTCATATGCAATAATTGTAATCTCTGCAAATATCTCCTAATGTATTTGCTGTCCTTAATAACTGTTATCTCAACTATGCATGTTATTAACATTTATATCACATTTACTCCCCTGTGTTACACTGCTGCTTTGTGTCCCTCTCACATCCTTTGTAGCATGTCCATATTTTTCTGTGCATTGCTCAAGAAGTGTGAACAGGATCAGTTATTATTGCATCAATAAGGAAGTATTTATGTTAAAATGTTCTTTGTGATTTAAGCACATTTGACTGCATTCTCTGAGCACATTTTGCCCATTTACCCCCACTACTTATTTCTGTAGAAATCCATTTGCACTCTGTGTGCATTCTCCTCATTTAACTTCCGCTGTATCATAATTCTTTCAGTTAACTTGGCCTTACTTTCTGTAAGCTGCCCCCACATGATCACTTACTAGGTTTGCCTTTTGTTTACATTTGTATGCTTGACCTTCCCTGCACCTTTTCATGACTGCCAACACTTCTGCTGGCCCTGAAAAGTTGCCGAAAACACATACACTTTATGAGAAGCATGCATATTCAGTAAGTGCTGCTTGTTGCTCTAACATGCTTAAATTGTGTAGGCTTACCACAAAGTATATGCAATTTTTAATGAATACCAGGGGCTATTTCTTATAATCATTTTCACAGTGCACACAATATGAAAATTATTAAAAACCCTAATCAAGACTATTGCTTTGTAACTGTGTGGTTTATTACTAATAACTTAGGTATAAACCTGTAGCAATTTTAGTTACTTCAATTTGCAGCAATCGTAACATAAATAATTAGCAGGGTAAGAAGGATACAGACTAGGGCAAAGCCTCACCTCAAAAAATAAGAAATAGCAAATATTAACACTTGTTTTATCTTAATATTTTATGACTACAGTTTTGAGGATTATTCACTTATTTATAAAAGTTTATACAATGTAAGCAATTCATATATAATAACTCAAGGATCACTGCAACTCAGAGTAGGGGAAACATTCAGAGATACTGTAACCTCAGACACAGTATATTCTCCATTCACTTTTGAAGTTTCCCTTTTTTGATAGATATAGTTTATAGGTTAATACAAAGCTATCTGCATTAGAGGATCATTTTAAGCCTAATCAAACTTCTCATTCCAAAGTAGGACATAAATGCTGCACCTTGTTTCTATGAGGTAAACACGTTATCCATTATACTAGCCCCCAACCTTCAGTTACAGCTCTCAGAATTTCAACAAATACTTAAATTAATAACTAATATCATAGAAGTTAGGAAAATGTTCCAGTACCATATTGGAACATATAATTAATATAATGAAAATCAGGTAAATGTTACAATACTTTACTTTTATTTTCTATAACAAGGCCTGTTAAAGGAAGATGTCCTATATGATAAACATTTCTGAACTAGAGCAAAATATGTTCAACATATTGATCACTGCTGTACTAGCCTAAGCTATATGGGTTATAGCCTACATAAAATGTAACAGCCAGCCAGCTTCCAAAGCTTCAGGGTACCCTGCACATCCCCAAGCTATTAGCAGGCTTGAGCTGAGCTGACTAAAGGACAAGCTTTTGTGCCAAGCACTTCAGAGCTTTCCTGATTTTGAGGATGGATGGTCAGCTTGCTCTCTTTCATTGTTGCGCAGAAAAGTACCATTTGGGGGGAGGGACTTCCACATATTAATTTTAATGTTTAAACTTATGTTCCTGGTCAGGGAAGTATATTTTCAATTAGGAATATGTGTTTTTTTTACTATCACATGACTTTACTGTACTTTTAAACAAGAGTGCACTTTTGTTTCTGACAGTCCAAAAATTAATTTAAATACTTTAAAATTGTTTTTTTACTCTGTGGACAAACTGAGTTTGAATTACTTTGGGAGGCTGAACAAAGTGTATTAGAATACTTTTTGCTGTGCTTTTATTGGGAAAAGATACTTTTTATTTCACTTACACTTTACTAACTTCTGCTTCTTAGCTTCCACAGGAAAGAAGCACCATTTTTGGCTTTTCTAAGAAGCAAACTGCTGGTCCCATGGTTGGCCTTTCTTCCAGAAACAAAAAGAAAAAGTTAACTTAACCATCTTTACCATCACAGCAGGCTTGCAATTTGTCTTAGCTGCAGATGGGTGGCTCTGCTGTGGTCATAATTGCTCAAACCACTCATCTTTTTCCCCAGATCCCTCTGGTGTTGTTTATACAGCCACTAAGAAAAGGGGATAAGCCACTGGGGTCCAGTTACTAGGCAAGGGATAGCCTGTTTTGTCAGTTTTAGGTCAGGAGGCAGGGAAGGTGTCCCATCTTAGCCAGAATATTGTGCTCATGCCTGGGGAAGCTGTTGTTGCAATTAGTAATCCTGTCTGTTCCAACTTTCCTTTCAAAAAGAAATAGAAAGCTAAACATGTATCTTCTCATGCACCAGTCTTGTACAGACTATTAATCCTTCTTATCAGATGGTTTCTGGTAAAAGAAAAAGAGATTCCTCTTTTGCTGAAGTGATTCAAGAAATTGAATCTGGTGAGCAATCTGATGGGACAAATACATTTTTTTTTCTCCTCTGATTTCAGATTCAGAGTCAGAGAAGAGCATGCTATCTGAATCTCCTGTCAAGGATTCTCTTTCTCTGAAACTATTTCCAGAATGTGCCAGTGTTTTCAGCAGAACAGCGCTGAGGATTCTCAGATCCTCAGAAAACACTATGAACAGCTATAAGTGGAATTCCCAGAACATCTTCCCATCCACCCCACTGTTGTCAGCATTTGAGGATGTGTTTGTCAGAGCCTGTGGTTTCACCTGATAACTAGCCATATACACCTAAGAAAGTAGATAGAATGTGCAAAGTTTCTCAGTCATTTAAATTTTTATACACTTATCCAAGACCTAACATAGCAGCTATAGTGTTAGTTAATCCATCTGTTGCTAAGCCTTTTATTAATTCTAATCCTTCCCCTTCTAACAACAATGCTGAAACACTTATAGAATTTTGAATTGTCTCATGTTAAAGTTTATTCTGACTAATTTTAAAAGTATGAGGAATATTTTATCTGTAGTTCCATCCTGTGAGGGAAAACATTACTTTGTGTGGTCTAGTTTCTTCAGTTTCTTATTTCACTAGTCATTGTTTAAAGCGCTCGTGTGTCTCTGTAGATACTACATCTGTTAAGGAGGTTTGCCTGGCTGCATTCTCAAAACCTCCCAGCAGATGTCAAAAATGGGATTTTAAATTTCCCTTCAGTTAGAGATTTACCTTTTGGACCTTCTGTTATGGAAGTTATCAAAAATGTGATGAGAGGGATTAACTGACACAGGGAATCTTCCAAAATTTTCAGCCGTCCTTCTCCAAAATTTCCAATGAATTTTCTGCTTAATAATGCAATTATGGCAAATAAATAAACAGTGTCAGAAAAATGTTGGTAACCAGATGGTTAAAAAATAAAATAAGGGCAAGGAGGTTGCAAAAAAATCAGCTCCCCGCCCCAGCTTCTGGGAACAAAGCCCAATCAAATAAGACAAAATGACCTTCTCCCACTTTCTCACCCTGGCAGTCCCTTATCCCTTCCAGAAAGTCTGAATCTCCATTTCTGTCTTTGACAGCAATTTGCTGCCACAGACAAATGGCTTAGAGACTAATTCATCACAGTTATAGATGTCAGAGGGAAAACATTCCCCCTTTCTATGGAATTATTTCACACCCACCATATCAAAACCCTGTTTCTTCCTGTCCTACAGCACATGCTATCTCAGGGTAGGAAGAGGTTTTTACTCATGTTTCTGGTGCCACAGAAAGAAAAATGTCTGGAGATCAGCTCTTGATGTTTCTTTCTTAAGCCAGTATGTAATAGTATCCAAGTTCAAAATACTTTCACAGTAAAACCAGATACCTTGTCTTCCTCATTTGAGTTTTTTGACAACCTAATATTAAAAAGATGCTTGTCATAACATTCATATTCAGCCAGACTTCAGATGTTTCTTTAAGGTTTTATGTGTCTGGATCTCCTTATTAGTTCTCTGCCTTACCCTTTGGACTATCCACTGCTTAAACAGTATTCATAAAGTCTAGATTCCGCTATAGCCCATAGAATGTATCCATATTTCTGCATATTTAGATGACTTGCTTATATTTGCAGAGCCTTTTCCAATGTGTCAGGAAACAATAACTTGTGTGAATGATCTTCTATGCAGGCTGGGATGTTAAGAGAGCATTGAAAAGTCATTTTTGTCTTTACCACAAAGGATTGTGTTCCTGAGGTGCCTGATAGACACTTCAGCACAAAAGAGCATTTATTCCAGAGGAAAAGTATAGACCTGTATTTAGAACTTTTTCCGGAGTTTTCCACTAAGAGTTTGGACACTGCACATGAATACCTCAGGAATCAGGGTCTCTTGGCATCTATGATTTGTATGATTCCTCTAATAGAACTCGACATGAAACACATACAATAGTATCAGAAGTCACTTTAGTCCCACCATATATACCTATTATCATTTCGGATTTCAGTTCTGGGATTTGTGAGAAAAGAAATAACTTGCTAGAGATGGAAAGCATCCTGAATCTACGTCTCTCCTTTTCCCCTCCCTTTCCAAAGGAGTCAGTCATCACAGATACCTTGGACATTGTCTGGAGATAAATGTCAAGGAGAATAGAAATACAAGGGACCTGAGGCAGGAAATACAGACACAAGCACTTAAAAATTAAAGAGATGCTTGCAGTTATCAAGGCACTCAACTCTGAATCACTTTAGGTTCCCAAGACCTCTTAAAGTCAGTGTAGATGTTTGAATGATCACTGCTTCTACAGCCACTCCCTGACACCATCCAGTTTGTTTGTTGGTGTATTTTTTATGCCAGTGTCTGGACATTTGTATTTTGTTATACAAAGCCTTGTCCTTTCAGGGCTCAGTCTCTCTCTTTCTCTCTCTGCTGGCAAGAAAACACTGAAGGGCTTTGCACACAAACTTATCTTTTAGCCAGCTTAGCTCAAGTTGCTTGATAATTTCCACATGGAAAATTCCTTGAAGCTTTGGAAGCAGGCTGGCTGTTATATTTTTGGCAGGATATAACCCATATAGCTAAGGCTAATGCAGCAGTGAGCATTCAAAATCTACTGTTATGCTAAGTTCAACTTACACAACGGTACTTTTTTGCTGAATGCAAAATACATTAACTGATTATTACATAAATTAATTACTTAATTACATGGACTATACATATAAAGGAGCAAAACTAATAACTATTTTTGTTTGTGTTGAATAAAAATGCATGATTTGGGGGAATTAATTAGGTATTAACATGTAACCATGTCATTATGCCCTTTGTGATTCATGGAATCATTGGTGTACTAAATAATATGTTTGAAATAATATTAGAAATGTCACTGTGCAAGCCTTACTGAGGCCTGCACATGTTTCGATAAGAGACATGTCTGCAGCTGGGTCCACAAAATATAACCTGACCAGTTTCCTAGAAATTAGCAATACAGCAAACAGGTCTATATGTGGAATGAGGTTTGCCATCAAAATGTCAGAAATTAGTTACTCAACCTTGGAAGGCCGTAAGGCACTTTTCAAAGTTGTCGTAACTTCGTTTTTTAAATGTTTGAATCCACAAGAGCAAAGGCCAGTGTACATTCACTCTTGTGGATTCATTATTTTGAATGGAGACCCTTTCCTTCACTGTAGTGGGATCTCGGATTTTGTATATATAAGTAACAGGGGGTGTGGGGGGCTGGAAGGCGCAGGGGGGGCTTTACCCTATGCAAAACGTTTGCAGCATATAACCAGAAATGTAGGTATTTTCAGTAAAGTTGACATTCCTGAGTTGCTGACTTTCCTTAATTCTCACATTTATGTGAACAGACGGTTATTGAAGTTTACAGCATTTTGGATCTCAAACATAAACATTGACACTAAGTTGTGAGATTTTGATAGTAAACCATGGAACTATACTACATAACTTGGTCAGTATTCTTGAAATAATGCACAAGCCCTACTAAGACCTGAACAGCTCTTTAGAAGAAAAATATCAACACTTTAGATGCATACCTTATAGCATGTTAAATACCACTGAAATAATGCCAATAGGTTCAACATACAAGCACTGTTGCAATTTGAATAGATTTCTTCAGTACTTACATACTAGACCTATACTGCATACCTTTGTGCCCTACTAGTCTGCATCAGTCAATACTGCAAACCACCTTGGGTCCCTGGGAGCTCTTCATCTCTGAGTTGCAGGATATTTCTATCTCTATGTGTCTATGTCTCATACTCCAGCAACAAAAATGCAATAATCCTTATCAGTATCCTGTATTCTTAGATAGCACATGTGTTTCCTAGGACTTACAAAAAATATGCTGATTTTATGCCATAAAATGAATTTTAGACAGACAGGCATTAGTTTGAGCTTTATGCTCTCCTAGTGCCACAATGTTGAATCACCTTCTCCAAGATTTTCTAATAAAGACCACAAGTGTCCTGCCTCTAGAAGTTCTTGGTGTCATCACTATATCCCAGGAGAGAGAGTTATTTATTTGTATTTCTGTGCACTCTTACATATCATTTAATGGAATTATGTGATATTCTATCCTTCCATCAGCTAGCAGTTGTTTTTTCTGAAGCAAGTATTTTAAAACAAAATATTTCAGCTATGTCACATCATACATAAGATTAATTTCAAAACAGTTTCCGTGAAGTTGTATATAACATTATTTTATATATCATTTGTGTCTGTGCAGCCTGAGTTCCCATGTTCTTGTCTGGCCATTTGTTCATCATACAAGGAGAAATGATTGTGGGTGGCCATCATCCAGGTAGCTATCAGTAATTTTCACAAATCCAATAAATCCCAATGCATGTCTCCATATAGTATGAAGCAAAATGAAGCTTTCTCTTGAACAATACAATGGCACTATAGCATGCACAGCACAATAGTAGAGTATGTTATTTCTGTCATTCATAGAGTATGCAGTAGAGTTATAGTAAATTGCTAAGATTCTTTAAGACATTGGATACTTGTTTTTTCTAACAATTCACACCAAAGAAAACCACTATTACTAATTTGGAAATGACAGTCTCCTCATTTGGAGATATTATTCTTATCAGTTATAAATATATTCTTTCAAAAAATGCATAGAGTAACTTTCTTATTAAAGTTTTATTTAAATCAATACCATTATTTAAGGCATTGGATGGTTCTTTTCTTTGTCTGAAATTATTAAATGCAAACTGCTTTCACATGATAAATAATATTCTTTATTAAGTCCATCTGCTAGAACTTCATTATATTAACCTATACTTATTTACATAACATGGTGTTCACATTAAAGTAAATGTATGCATCCCAGTTTAATTGTTCACTCTGGAAACATTATAATGGGCTAGTAGGCTTCCTAAATTTAAAACAAAGCATGTTACTTCAGTCAGCTGTATATCATACAGAAAGCATTAAACGTCCACACTGGAGACTCACAAAGAACACAGAGATGAGATGTTAAAGACATATGGCTGCACCATACAGCATAAGTTGTGTTAAGGCAAAATCTTATAATTCCACTAGAAGTCCCTTGGCTGCTTGCTAGCACAGTAATGCTTGGCTTTAAATAGAACAGCCACACTCACTAGTTTGAGTATTTTTACACATTTTTTTAAAATTACTTTTAGTGCAGTCCCATTCAATAAAGCGATCACCATTTATTGATTTATTTATCACAAGACTGTAAGGTAGCACTGAAGGGTTTAAACCAACAAAAATATGAAAAAAAAAAACAAATAAAATACAAAAAAATTGTAGCTGTACCTGATTCATTTCAATTTAGTTAACTAAGTGCTTTTGTCCCCTAAAAGGAGTTCATCAGAGTTGGATGAAAAGACCAACCAATATTTATTCTCTAAATTACCATTCAGAAGCACATTCTCTTAAATAATACAAGGATCATTAAAATGCAAAATTATTTTAAAATTGCATTTCATCTCCAAATAGCTACCCTACAAAGGGTATGCACAAATATAAACTCACACTTTTGTAAATCAAAACTAAAACAAATAGCATAAAGTTAAAAAAAAAACAAAACAATGAATGATAAAAATCACCACTCACAATAATGAAGCCTTTGGCCTTACTACACTAACTATAGAAACATGATCATTAATAGTATGGTCATTGTAAGCATTTAGCCGCAGTTGCCAGAGTAACTCCTTTTTCTCAAGCATATTTTCAATATCTCCCCCTCTTTCAATTCTAGCAACCTTATCTATAACAAAAAATAAAAACCTCATAAAGTTCTCGCATTTGATAGAATGCTGATTTGTTGGATTTTGCAGTTCTGATGTCATAGATGTTCTCATAAATGCTATCTCCAAAGCTACTATTAGTTTTACCTACAGGCAAATGGGATTTGAAGATAATTCTTCAAGGTGAATAAAGACAGTGGGAGAAAATTCCTACCTTCCAAGAGACAGTTCTTATCCTCCATATCAGACTCTTTTTTTCCCACTAGTTCTTCATCATATGCTATCCCAAGGAGTAACAGAATCAGTTCCTCCATCGAAGGTGGGAAGGGTTTTTATTCAAGGATGTTCTTAGTGTGAAAGGAAGAAAATGCTTGGCGATCAGTTCTGAATCATTCTTCCCTAAAACTGTTTGTGATAGTGCTCAAATTCAAAATGATATAACTTCACAACCTGTTATATCGTCTTCTTTTTTCAAGTTTCATGGAACACTAGACTTAAAAGATGCTTATCATCACATCCCTATTTATCTAGGCTTTAGACATTTCTTAAGGTTTTGTGAGTCGGGATAACATTATCAATCCTCTGCCTTACCCTTTGGACTATCCACTGCACCAGGCATGGTCATACAGTGTCTAGCTCCAGTTATAACTCATTGCAGGCTACAGGGTATTCACATTTGATCATATTTAGATGACTTGCTTAACTTTGCAGATACTTTTTCGAAATGTCAAGAATCTCCCTCTCCACCTCTCCCTCTCTCTCTCTTGGGTTCCAAGATAACATTCAAAAATCATTATTGAGTCCTTCACACAGGATTGTATTTCTGGGATTTCAACTAAACACCTCAGTTCAAAGAGCTTTTCTTACATAAAAATCAGCTCTATATCTAAACCTATTTCTACATATTTTCACTCAAACTTTGGCCACTGTGAGTGAATACCTCAGGATTTTGGATCACATTGCATCTATGATTTACACAATAACCCTGACAAGACTTCACATGAGAAAGATACAGTGGTATCTGAAGTCTCTTTGCTCCCAGCATCAACACCCTTTGTCTTCTCAAATCCCAGTGCTGGAGTTTGCAGAAAAGAAATGTTTGATGGGGACAACAGATATCTTTAAATCTAGGTCTCCTTTTCTCCATCCATGTTGCTAAGCAGTCAGTCACCACAGCTGTCTCGGGCTTTGCATAGGTAGTAGTCTCAGGAGAGAAAAAGTGCAGGGTGTGTGGAACACCAAAGACAGATACAAGCATATAAATATCAAAGAGATGCATGCCCTGATCAAGGCACTGAAATCTCTGAATCATATTTGACCTCCAAGACCTCTTGAAGACAACGCCACAGTTACGTGGTGCATCAACAAGCAGAGGGGTATCAGGTCATACTCACTTTGCAGATTAGCCACGTTAATTTGGAATATAGCTTCACAGCACAATCTCAGTCTACAGGGATCAATATTCTGTGAGAGCAAAATTATGTGGCAACAAGCTGAGCAGGACCATAACAGACCCTCACAAATGGAAACTAGATTAGGGGTTCTTCCAGGATTTGATCCATCTGTGGTGAGTTGCTCAAGTAGTCCTTTTTCCTTCTTTCTGACCAACCCGCTGGCAACATTCTGTTCCTGTACTCCATCCAAGAACCCTTGGAAGACAGAAGCATTTCCTTTTTCTTACACAGGAATGTTCCTACATGCTTTTTCACCCCTTCCAATAATTTCTAGGGTACTTCTGAAAATTCTGAAGAAATCCCACATCATTGCTAGACAGTTATGGTTCTCTCTTCTTTTGTTAGTGACCAATACACGTTTCCTCCTAGACTAGTTATACACACATGAAAAGGAGTGTTTGGTAAACCTCATCATCAATCGTCTTCAACTGATTGCCTGGATAATAGAGCCTTAATTTCTTTTACAACACCTGTTTAATGTGGATATGAATTGGGTACTAATGGAGACAGGAAAGCCTGCTACTAGAAAATTCTATATTAAAAAATAGAAAAGGTTTTTTTAGTTGGTGCCAACAACATAACCAGCACCCATTTAGTGCTAGTTGTTCTCTGGATTTACAATATTTGTATTGTATAAGTTACAGTCTTGTGTCTTTTCTTATTCATCTGCCAAGAGTCAGTTATTAGCCATTTCAACATATCTGCCCATAGATCCTCCTCTTTCAATGCAGTCTCATGTCAAAATATTTTTTTGAAAGGGGTTTTACACAAGAGTTTTCCAAATAAACCATTGTCTTCACCTTGGGATCTCAATGTTCTCTAACACTTGCTACATGTGAATCAGCTAGCCTAGCTGATGTGAGGTTCTTAACATAGGAAACAGTTTTACTGATAACTGTGGTCTGTGCAAGTAGGCTGTCTGAGTTGCAAGCTCTTATGGTGAGTCAATCCTATCTCATTTTTCACACATACAGGGTTTCTTTGAGAACTAATTCTTCTTTTATGCCAAAAGTGGTAACTGAGTTTACTTTAAGCTAAACTGTTCATCTGTCTGTTTTCTTTCCTGAACCCTAAAAATAAGGGAAAATGGATACTCCATAGCTTTGATGTACCCAGACAACTCAGGTACTATCTTGACAGAGCTACATCTTTCAGATCAATTGCTCATTTCTTCTGAAGGTGAAGAAAAGAGACAACCTGTGTCAAAACAAACCAGTTTCCAAAATCATTGTTTAAGGTTATTACATTTTATTATATTCACCATAGCAAAACTATTACAGGTAGTACAAGGCACACTCTACCAAAGCCTTGGCTTAATCAATGTCTTCTTGGAAAGTATTGGATTCTAGAAGTATTCTAGAAGATGCAACTTGGTTCTCTGTTCATACTTTTCAAAGCACTATAACCTTGATTCTTTCTCAAGGTCCAGGTCAAGCTTAGCTCGGACCATTCTTCAGGGACTACTGGACTATTCTCCTTACAAGTCCCACATGTAGTAAGCTACAGTAAGCTACCCATATAGCCAAGACTACTGCAGCAGTTTTCAATATGAAGAACATAATCCAGTTCTGTAAGTTAAACTTACCCTAACAGTAGATGTTTGAATGATCACTGCTGCAGTAGCTACTCTCCCCACCTCCCTCCACCCCCCTTGCTGTTTCTTGTGGACATTTATTTTTGTCATTCCCAGCATTATCTTTTCAGGGCTCAGCCTCCCTCTCTGTGTTGGCAGGAAAGCATTGAAGGGCTTGGCACCCAAACTTGTTTTTTAGTCAGCTCAGCTCAAGCTGCCTGACACTTTATGTGTGTGGAAGGTACAGTGAAGCTTTGGAAATGGGCAAGCTGTTATATCCTTCCTAGAATATAACCCCCATATAACTAAGGCTACTGCAGCAGTGATTATTTGAACACTTACTGTTATGGTAAGTTTGCTTACACAACTCTACTTTCTCAAAGCATCTATTACTTCTAACACTGTCATCTCTTTAATCCAAAATTTGACATCGAGAGATGATTTTTTTTTCCACTAATACAAATCCAACATTTCAGTGTTTGTTTGTCATGGTCATTATATTTTAATGTCAACATTGAAACAGTTCTTAAACCTAACAACTTAACTTGTACATTCAAGGCAATCTCTAAATAATTTGATGGTATCATTTGTCTATGGCAAAGGTGATGACTCCTTACTGACCTTCCATCCTTTTGTGCCAATCACCGCCTTTTCATTTGTAAGTTTATAAATGCACTGAGAAGAAACAGAGGTACCAGTAATGGGCCATTGCAAGGGAAGCTCCTTATATGGTAACTCTGTCCTCATTAGAGTAACATAGTGATGGTCTAAATTAAAATTTCATCCAGCCACAGGTACAGCCTGTCTTTCTGAATTATCCAGTTGACCAGCATGACCTGTGAACTGAAGAATTCATTGCTAGAGACTGAAAAGACTATCCATTCTTATGAGTTCATAGGTACGTTCTAGGCTTGCTGCCTCTGCATACCATTATAAGACTAATTTCCCATCAAAGTGGAGAATAAGACTATATGCCATGTGTCTAAAACGGAAACATGTTAACCATTACCCAACTCCCCCATGGGGTGAGGAGAGAGGGTGTTTTTGGGAGTACCTATCCTGCTATGAAAATCTTTGAGAGATATTGTTGTAACCAAATTACAAACACCTACATTGAATAGGGAGAGCAATGCCACTGAATAAAAGCTTTCTGCATTACCCATTGCTTACTCAACCCAGGTACAGATGCTGAATTGCACAAAGGGTGGTTAAGTGCACATGGAGAAAAAGTGATTCACTTAAGATGATAGCGGTCACTGGCAATGCCTATAAATAGCTCTGGTGAGAGTAAAAAAAGGTCACTAAGGCTATAATACAAAATGGTTGGTCGTGCAAGAAATAAAGAAAAGGGTAATTGCTCAAATGTTTATTCCATTGGCATGTATAAGGTGATATACATGTAGCAATATGTAGTCTAGTCATAGCAAAAGAGGTAGATGCTCTAACACTCTGTTAAATATTGACCTTGCATTCATAGCAGAGAGCTGGACAGCTTGCAGCTCTGAGTCAAATCAGTTTCCATGCCCTCTGGCAGGGAAAGATTGGTAGTATGGCTTTCTATGTCAAAAATGTGTCCAGTGTTGCTCAGGTAATTAGCTGGGAAAGTAACAATTTTGAATACTTCCTGAGAGCATCAGCAAACTGCAGGTAGTGCCTAATTTATAATGCAGCAAGCAATGAAATATCCGCAAGAATTCATACATTCCTCACTGGTTCACTCATTAAATTAGAGTGATACTTATATCTTAATCATCCATAAGATTAATAGGTCTATCTAAACAATTTAATTCTAATATAGACACTTGGGAAAGTAGAAGTTATTTCCATTTGTGCTTTCATAAAAAGGCTTTCACTAAACTTGATAATGTACACAAACATTACAACCACAGAAATGAAAATAGAGCTAGTTTCTTATCCTACTTTAGTGTTGAACTCCTCCTGTTAAATTCAACCTCCGTATAGCTAAATTGATGCAGAACTTAAAGGAAAATGTGGCATGTAGTGATTTCAGTCTTGCAGTTGACAATCTCCCTCACCTTGTGGGTGATCCTAATCTGCTGGTGGTAGCTTTCAATAAAACATCAATGGTGCTTTACATTGAGTGCATCCTGCTGCTACTGAGATGCATGAGCATCTGCAGGGTTAGATCGTCAGTAATTCCCAAAAAGGCATAATGCAGAGGAAACGTGTAAATAAACTGGACCTACTCATATCCTGCTTGATGTAATATGGGCTGCCTCTCAGTAAAAGACTTTTTATAAGATGGCAATATTCTTGCCTATTGAGACCTCTTCAGTACTGAAACAACCAGCTATGTTTTTCAGATTTGTAGAGTGACACTTCAATCAGAATACCTCATCAAACTAAAGTTTTTTTCAGCTGAGAAAGTATAGCATTTTTCAATTATTTGTAAAAAAAAGTTCTGACTTAATTGGGCAGAAGACTCTCCTTTATGCATCCATATTGATGAACTCTGTATTTTATGCAGAAACTTCTTACTGGACATTCAAGATCCAAACAGAGAGATGGTAAAATCAACAAGCAAAAGAGAGCAGTATTGCTGGAACTGAATTCATCATCAGGTCTTGGTGAGTACCCTGACAGGGTGGACCCTATTTTTAAAAAGATCTCACCAATACAACAATGATGTGTAGTCTGTATTTTATACAGCATATATCATAGATAGAACTAGGATAAAAATAATGCTGGGTGCACAAGTCCTAGGATTAGAAAACTGCCTGATCCTGGTATGTGCACTGGTGCCAGGACTAGAAAAAATGACAGTGTAGAATCCTCAAGACAGAGAAACATTCCTAGAACTGGATTAGGCCAGGCTAAGGGAGATTATGGCCACCCCTTTTGTAGATGGATGCAGTATTCCACAAAAAAACACAAAAACTGACAGGCCAATAAAATAGAAGTTAAACAGAGAGAAGCCAAAGTTATGGAATACATGTGAAGTAAAGAATTTAGTGTAGAATGTCTAACACAGGATATGTCACAGCATGATAGAGCAATGAGTCCCCAAAGTAAGATGAAACAGGTAGACATCTGAAAAAGAAAAATCGAAAAAAAACAGATTTAATATGCTGCAATACTTATGCAAAGGAGAAAACACAACTAATCAATACAAAAAAGAGGAACCAAAGGTATTTGAAGAGAAATGTAGGCAAATACATCCAGATATGGAAAATTTCACAAAACAAAAAAAAAAATAAAAAAACAAAGGGAGAAGAAGGAAAAGAGGATTAGAAATGGAGAAGTTAAAGAGATAGAAACTGAAGCTGGAGGAATTTAGTGTAGAAACTCCATCTGAAACAGATGGAGCAAGAAGCATCTGATCACTTGCCACATGAAGATACTCTAGGGCCTTCAGAAGGAAATCAGTACAAAAATGTAGTTGGAGTTGCCCAGCAAGAGAAACAGCAGGAAACAGTGGCAACTGTGATGCAGTCAATGTTGTAGAGTGATAGCCCTGTGAGTTCTAATATGAAAGAGCAATGGATGATGCAGGATGCAACTGAAGAGAATATGTCACAGGAAGATGTTCTGGAACTTTCTTTAGAATGCCCACAGGAAGCAGAGAAGAAGGAATGTGCCCTCAGTTTAGAAGAAAATAATCTAAGGAAAGAGTTGCTTGATTTAAAAAAAATGGAAAGACAAATTTAGATCAAAGAAAGAAATAGATTACAGAAAATCAATAAGACACAAATATTAGAAGTCTGATAAAACAAATGAACACAATAATCAAGACTACTAACAGAAGTTCATGTGACGCAACAGAAGTACATAGCGTATATTACTAAGCAGCTAAAGTCTTGCCACAAAAACACAGGGAAAAAAATCAAATGCCATCATAGATGAATCGAATAGGAAAAGCTATAAAGCAATTAAGACAAGAAGTCGCATTGTTAAAAAGTATAGAAGAGGGAACAGATTAATAAAAATACTTACAAAAATAGACAAGCACCACTCAGTATAAGAGCACACCAGGATGTGTCATACATTATTGCAAATAACAAACTAAAGACATCAGCACAGGCAGAAAAACTTAGACAATATGCAGATAAGTATAAAGGGGAAGTATGAAATAAGCAAATCACTGATGACTCAAAAGATTTTATAGAGAAATGGGAAACAAAGAAAAAGGAATAGAAACTCCACCGAAAAAGAGGAAATCGACACAATTTGGAGAAATATTTATGTAGACCCTGTGGAACATAGCAAGGATGCTGAATGGACAGAAAAATTAAATGAAACAGTAAGGAGTTCAAATGTACATTATATGAAATGGGGTGATTTAATGGCCAGAGGAATTGCAACAGAATTAAGAAAAGCTCCTAATTAAAAGACCCCAGGCCCAGACGTAGTATCTAACTTCTGGCTAAAACAATTAACATCTTTACAAGAACATTTAGATCAAAGTAAAAACTACTTATATGTGCACCCCGGACTGACACCAACCTGGATAACAACAGGAAAAATTATACTACTCCTTAAGACTGGACCTGCAACTATCCTAAAAGCTATAGAACAATAACCTGCCTTCCGTTGATGTATAAACACGTTAAAATTGATGCCGACAGAATTTATAGTCGTTTAGAAGAAAACGCAATCAGGGCAATAGAACAGAAGGGTAACAAAAGAAGGTCATATGGAACAAACGATCAATTGATGTTAAATAAAGTCATAATGGAAAACTGTGAAAAGGAGAAGAATCTAAGTATGACATGGGAAGATTGCTAAAAAGCATTTGACAGCATCCAACATTCAAGGATAAAGGTGTGCTTACAAGTAAGTAAGATATACCTTACATTGATCAATTACATTACAATGACCATGAAACAGAGGCAAACCACTTTGTAGCTAAGCCATGATAATGCACAAATTATTACTATAAGGAAAAATAATCAGTGGGCAATATTCCAGGCTGACTCCTTGTCACCGCTGCTCTTTTGTCTTGTCCTTAACCCATTAAGCTGTCTACTTAACAGATTAGGTCATCATTATAATTTGGCTCCCAGACAACAACACATTGTAAAGACTTATCATCTTCTTTTTGTGAATGATTTAAAACTGCATACTTCATTAGATGAAGAGCTGAAAGCAAAACTGCAAGTGGTTAAAACTTACTCAGATGAGATAAAAAGTATCATTTGGTCTTGATAAATGTGCAAAAACAAAACAAGCAGGAAAACTGCAGCACCAAGAAAATATCAGTTTGGGACAGACGTGTGATGCGAAGTAACTTAACCAGGAAGGACTGTATAAATATTTGGGAAATGATAAAGGATTGGTGATAAAACCTGAACCTGAAAAGCTCAGTAAGGAATAATTTAGAAGATTAAAATGAATACTCAAAACAACCCTGACCTCTAGTAACAAAGTCCAAGTGATAATCCAATTTGCTCTTACAGTTTGCAGGTGATTGACTGGCTCCAAAAGGTATTGGATCAGCTGGACAGGAAAACACGAAAAATGCTTCACGCTTATCAAATGCTACATAAAAATCTTGTATACTAAGATTATATATTCCTCATTCTAAAAGAAGTAAGACCCTCCTCAAAACTGATTACATGTATAGATCAGCAGTCATTGGGTTATAACACTGCACACATATCTGCTGGCCTCACAAGATCCAAACATAGTAAAAATTATAAAACATGAAGACAGCAAATCTAAGATGACCTCCCTGCTTAGTTTTGCAGAAGCATACTGGTGTGTAAAGGAAATGGAAATCAAACTAAAGGCTGAAAACAAACAAATGAAACTCTAAAATTCAGCATTCCAAAATATAGAAAAAAAGAAAAAAAGTCCCTGCAAGGGGCTACCCCAATGAGTGCATGACAAAAGGACATGCCCACCCCTTGCTACTTATGTCTACCAAATCAGATGTCACACCTTTTTGGTGAAAGTGGAATCCCTGGGAGACTGACAAGTCCACCTTCTAGGGAGAAGTAAACAACAATATGAATGTCAGTCATGAAGTGTTTTGTAAACTTGGTTCTCTTCAAGGAAAGTACTAATTTTTGTCTCTCAACTTTTTTGCAACATCTGATCTTGTGAGAAACAACATCTTCTTCTAGCCTCTGTATTCATGTTGTAGTGTTTCTCCCACAGTCCTCATCTGTTTTTCTTTCTACTTCATAGTGTGGTTACACATGTGAATCTTTGGTGTCTGTTCTTGGAATTCCATACATGGCATGGGCATCTCAGGACTCTAGTAATCTGATACAGTACAGCTGGTAGTGTGCATACTTCTTCTGGAATAAATAATGGATTGACCTAACATAGTAGTGTTGATAATACTCAGGTTTCTCCCTTTTGATGTTTAGAAAAAAGTGATGGATCTTTATTCATTTAAAGATTGCCCTGAGTACTTCATGGAATGCATGCATAAAAGCAGACGGAACTTCAGCCCTGTCAAGACCAATGTATTTGTTTTCCTTGCACCCATTATTTGATCAACTTATTACTTGAAATCTTTCATTTTTATGGCAGTAAAAGGTCAGTTATTATGTCAAAATTGAGAAATCTTGGAAGAGTCGTCAGTAAAATGGCAGTCAGTTTACATTCAGCTGACAGTGATAATTGCAACATCATTTAACTGCTGAGGATGATTACATTCAATTGCATTTTTTGATTAATGAACAACAGAGTGGTTGATCCCTATGATCTGCTACCTGGGCCCTATCCTCCATCTTTTTTCTATCTGTTTAAAATAGATGCTTCATAATTTACTTGATCATGTGCATCCACATCAAATCACAATTGACTGTTTTTATTTCTGTGTGAGAAGCACCTGAACTCCTTTGAGCTCCTGTTATATTTCTTTCTCTTCCATCGCATGTATCTTTCGAGTAGTTTCACTCTGGACTTGCATCAGCAATCTGATGTCTCTCTACTTGTATATGTTCTATACCTTACTCAGGGTATGGACTGACCATAACCCAGGAGAGCAGCAACATTAGCTTCTGGCTTCTGGAGTGTATTTCGCAGGGGATACACTTCAACATTCAGTTGCCTGCTACAACATCTCTTTTTCTTTCTTTCTGGTGGTGCATTTATCAGATTATTGTCCTGCTCTGTTGTTATCAGTTTTACTCTGTCTGGCTGTTAATTCATGTCAAGGTTGCTATAAGACAGATATTTTGAATCAGTTTTTGGAAACTCCATTAACAGCCCAATTGATAAGCTTTGTAAGTCTATATATAGGATCACCCCATCACCCACCAATGCATCTAACTTAGTATACTCATTGAAGAAGTTAATCTTGTTCTGTTTCTTCAAATATCTCAGAAACAATGACATTATACTAAGAACCAACCTGTATGTAAGTGCACTAGCCACTTTCCTTATTTCTAACATTGTTCAACTGCATCATACTATTCAGCCATTTACCAATCCAATTTCTTGGTCACAACTTTAAATCCAAGCCATCCAGTTTTTCTAGTTAGTCAAAGTTGTTGCTGAAAGCCAAGTAGACAATGTCTACTATTATTTCATCATGTGGTTCTGTAACTCAGTCATAGAGTATGTTAACATTATCAAAGCAATAAGACATTCCCTGAAAACCAACCCTAATACTGCTGCTGAGATAACTGGTCTGTGATTTTCTAGATCTTTCCTTCTCCCCTCCATGTATAAGGATACCACTGATGCAGTTTTCCAAGCCACTGGCCCTTCTGTTACAACCAGTACTGGCATGCTAGACATATTTTAAGTATCCCAGGAGGAAGCCCATCTGCCCTATGTACTTTGTCCTTCTTTAAAAAAAGCCAGTTCCATCTCCACCTTCTTTCTCTCTCTCTCTCTGCCTTCTTTCTCTCTCTCTCTCTCTCTCTCTCTGTCTCTATCTCTATCTTTCTCTCTCTCTCTCTCTCTCAGTCTCTCTCCCTCTCTCTGTCTCTCTATCCTTGTGTCTGTTCTCTGCTCTGTCCCAAATCAAAGGTTTTAATCTGGGTCTATTTCTGACAGTTCCCTTTCTTTCTACATGAAGTGGTGTGTCTCTTTCTCTTGGATCTCACACTTAATAGCCTCTATATGGAGCTTACTACTAGACCACCATTTCACTATTTTGTACCATTTATGAATGAACTATACCAAAACAACTGTATGCCACATTCCATCTTATCAGTAGTCCTTATTAGTTTCATACCTGGATAGTAAACATATGGTCTGAATATCCACTGAAAAGCTTAATTGTGTAACCTCATTTTAGTAAGAATCTGTTAGCTCTGCCTAATGAATACATACCCCAGATGTGAATTTGTGGTCTCCCATCATTTGGTTGAATCTGATTGTGAACATAAGAACACAGATATCTGATTACTTTGTCCAACTTTAGAGGTTATTAATAAAATAAAGTATGAGGATGAAGTGCTAAATTTCCTGAAAGTCATAACACTACTTTTCTAGGTGTTAAGAGTGAGACCATATTTATCAGATAAGGCATTGTGTTACTAAGCCCTTAATGGAGAATTTGAGAATCAAAAGAGGTTTTCACAACTATGTACAGTTTGCATTTGCCAGTGAATTTGGTAAACCACACACCTTTGACTTCTAGTTTCATATCAGACAAGGAATGAGAAGGAGAAGGGGTGGAGAACTCAGACATTTGGGAAAAAACTACGACATTTGGGTACAGACTATGACATGTGTCTGGGTATGGGAATTACCTGTGGCTTTAACAATATAAGTCATATCAATAAGTCATTCAGCTATCAAGCAGACTACATAGAGATTAATGTTGAACTGGGAAATTTATGAGTAATACCTGCATGGTTGATGTTGATACATCTTAAACAACTAAGACAAGTAGCTTGGATAGACTGACCCACAACAAAAGTTTTGGTCTCCTTTTCAAAGATGTAATCTAGGCTGATCAGACATGATCTAACTTTTGCAAATCTGAAGTGGTGGGATGAAGAGACTCTTATATCATTTTTAATTAGCTCAACAATTAAATGTTTTATCACTTCATAAATGATACTCGTGAGGCTAATGGGTAGCTAATGGGTCTATAATTGCTGGGTTAGTTGTAGAATTGATCTTTTGTAGTGGTACTACAATGGCTATTCTCAACACATCTAGGCATAACCAGTGTAGAGCAATGACCTGAAAAGATTAAAGAGGGCAGGTTGGGTTAAATGGAGCTTTACACTTCTCAGCAGGCAACTGTAGATGTTATCAGGCTGCACATAAATACTGTTCTTTGTTTTGGATAGTGCAAAAAGGATCTGATCCTAAATGATTTTCATTGAGGTAGTTTGGAGCATGATGTGGAGAACAGTTGAATGAGTAGGCTGAATTAAGTTATAAATACATTTGTCAGCAAATAAACTAGTAATATCTCTGAGGTCAGAATAGAGAGAACCATTACATTCAAGCTCCATGCAGTAATGTGTGATACCCCTGATATTACTAATGCAACTAAAGGAGGCTTTGTTTTTGTCTTTACTGGTGGTTGTACCATAACTTCATAACTGACTTTACACTTCTTAATGGTATACTCCAGAGTTTTACTTACGAGATTTAACTCCATTTTATAGTGAGGAGGAAATGTACTTTAGATGACCAAAAGGCATTTCCTCTTTTTGTAGAATTGTTTGATTCGAGGATTCCACCATATTGGTTTACTTTAAAATGTATTAATGTTGTTAAGACACATGTGAATAGACACCGTAATACTGTGAAGTAAAAGGGAATAAAATTCAGAGAAGTATGGAGTAGTATTGGATTTGAGTTTGTTTAGTGAATTATGACAGTTTTGATTATCAAGAAGATCAATAAATTCTAAGTGATTTTGGAGTAACCCTGAAAGTAGTAGGATTCTCATGGATTATAAAGGATGCATTAAGGGAGAAGTTCATAACGACATGATCACATTTAAATAGGGTGGAGGAGTTATAAGGATTAGAACAGGCTGGGGATATATTTCTGAAGACAATATCTTGAAGGTTGCATTTTTGGAAGGAAGGAGGTATTTTTTATCTAAAGAGCAGTCATTTACAAAATCAAGAAATCCTTGACCATATTTACTGTTAATATTGCAAGCTGGCCAGCTGTTGGAGAAGTATCTAAAATCTTCCATAAACAGTGTATCTATAATGTTGTGTCTTTCGGTTTTTCTCGGTTAGGGGTCACCACAGCGAAACTCCGGTCCGATAATGATTGCCAGTAGATTTTTACATGCCGAGTTGCCAACCCTGATGCACAACCTTCAACGAAGGTATGCCCATTCACGCATGTCTCCACACAGAAGACGCTCTAGCTGAGAATCGAACAGGACAGTGCATCTATAATAATAACTAAATTTTCCATCTAACTTAAGTACACTTCATGCTCTGACTAGGTCATGGACATGTATCTGTAATTTTTAATTATGTGATTGGTGGTTTTATTGAGCATCACTATGAGTTTTTAATCTCCTGGTTGATATCGTGTAAGATTTGATGTGATATGTGGGGGACACAAATACATAAAGACAAACAATGTATTCACAGAGTAATTGAATGTGTGATATGTTTTGAAGTCAGACACTGTGAAGGGTCTTCACAAATATAAATAACTTGGAGACTACGGAATGCCTCACTTTCTGAAATGTTGTTGTTTAGGCTTCTAGTATTGAGCTGTGTTACTTTAAAGTTATTTGGATTAGAATATACTTCATGGGGATGTTCATAAATTTAACTTTGCTCAAAAAAGAATTTTGGTGAGAGAAATATTTTACCAGGTATGCAATGGATGTGAGGGTAGAGGTGAAGTCCATCCCTGACAAGCAGAACGACCTGGTGACTATTTTGCCCTGACAGACACATATGAGATTTCAATGGGATGATAGCAATTAACAAGAACGTTATTCATAGGTTCATAGGTTCATAGGTTCATACTAGGCTATCTGCCCTAGGGCATTTATAAGCCTAGCCAAAATGTGTTTGGCTTTCGCCACCCATTTTAAATTTATTTTGCTATGCCCTTTTTCGAGGTTAGTATACTGTGCCTCTGTCTAACAGTGACACATAAGTGATACCCGGGGTAAACCTACGATCTCCCATCCACTCATCAAGATTCCTCTTGAAGAGAGTCAATGAGGGACTCTGCCTAACCTGGACTGGGATTTTATTCCAGAGTGAAGGGAGCCTCTGGGTTATGAATCTGTCCCTCCAGCATGTCCTATTTATTTCAGTGCTGAGGTTCAAGTCTCTTGAGCACGTAGCCCGATGGGATTTGGATTTTCTGAGGTGCAGCATGTCCATTAATTCCGGGTTGGACATGGCTTTATACGTCAGGCACAGATCGCCTCTGAACAGGCGGTATGCCACTGAGTAGAGCTGGAGTTTCTTTAACCGGGCAGCATATGGCATCTGTTTGAGCCCTTTGATCCTCTTGGTGAGGTACTTTTGGGGTCTTTCCAGTTGCTGCAGGTGTCTGGTAAGGTACATCCCAAAAGGGGCATTGTACTCAATTATGGGCCTGATGAGGGATGAGTAAAGAGGCACGATGACCTCCCTGATCTAGATGTGAATCCCTTCATGATTAGGTGGGCTAGATAAAATGTTTTTCTAACCACTTTGGCCACGTGGTTGTCAAATGAGAGATTGCTATCAACTTGGGTCCCCAGGTCCCTAATTACTTCTTCTGTACTTAATGGATTACCACCTATGTGGTAATTTGTGGCACTTTGTTTTGCCAAAGGGATGACTATACACTTTTGGCATTTAGCTTGAGGCCATGGCTCTGGCACCAGTTGTCTGTTTCTATGAGGCCCTTTTGGAGGATGCTTGTGTCAGCTGGAGAGTCGATTATGGCGCCCAGTTTGCAGTCATCTGCGAACTTGGTCAGCCACAGTCCTTCCTTGTTTGCCTGTACCTCCGAGAAATATATACCGAACAAGAGAGGTCCCAGGACTAAGCCTTGTGGGACACCACTTGTAACTGGTTTGGAGTCTGACATGGCTCCAGCAATTCTAACCATGTGGGTTCTGTCCTTGAGCCAGTTTGCAATCCATCTAGTGAAATAGGGGTTTATATTTAAGCTGGTAAGCTTATCTATAATGCCCGAGTGGGGTATTGTATCGAAGGCTTTTGCGAGGTCCAGGTAGGCTGTGTGGACCACCTTCCCCTCATCAATGGCCTTGGTGACTGTTTCAAAGAAATCAACCAGGTTTAAGAGGCAGGATCTGCCCTTAACAAAGCCGAACTGGGTAGGATCCAGTGTTTGTAGGTCCCCAATATCTTTATTTATGAGGTCCATGATGATCCTTTCCATAGCTTTGCAGACCAAGCTAGTCAGGCTTATGGGGCAATAGTTTCCAGGATCCGTTGAGGCACCACCTTTATGGAGAGGGACCACTGTTGCTGTACGCCACTCTTTGGGCACATATCCTGTAGTAAGGCTGAGATTGAACAGTAGTTTTATGTTTGGGTTTAGCTCTTCTTGGAGTTCATGTAGGGCAGCCGGGACACCATCTGGTCCCATTGATGCTGTGTTTTTGCTTTGGAGAGGAGGCTCTTACCTGAGCATCTGAGATGTCAGGGGCAGCACTCTGCTGGGATAGATATTTGCCCTTTTGGTGGGGAGGGAGTTTGCTGACCCTGTCAGCTAGGATGTTGGCAGTGTCTGTGGGTTCGGTGTATTTTTTGACATTTTGGACTAATTCTGAGCACATCTGGGAATTACCACCCAGGTTCCTAACATAACTAAAGAAAGCCTTGTGATTATCCTTAGTGTCCTGTGCAATTTTTCTCTCGAAGCTGGCCTTAGACAATTTTATGTGTGCCCGTAGTTTTTTGCTAATACTGATCAGTGATGCCTTCCCTTTTTGGGATTTTGCTCTATCATTTAGTAGCTTCCTCCTTCTATTTTATAGTTTGTTTATGGCTGGGGTCCACCAGACAGGACGTCTGCCTTTGGAGGATTGGGTCTTGGTTTTATTTGGGATCGCATGATCCATGCATTCCTGAAGGTGTTCATAGAATGCGTTTATAAAGGATTCTGCGGTCTGGGCCGTATTTTCCACAGGCCCGGGGGCTTTGAAGGATTCCACCTCAGTTTTGAGGAGTGTGAAATCTTAGCCATCTTAGCATATGTAGATGCAGTAATAACTATTTTGTTATTATTCTCAGGGAGCATTGAACACTGCCCAGTACTAGGGCCTTCCTTGGAAATATGAAGATGGAGCTCAGTAGTGTCTCTCTTCATGTCTCTGTCAGGGCAGAACACTTAAGATCTTTCACATTCACTTGGGATACTATAAGATTATATTAATTTCTGGAAAGGTGAAAGGTCCTAAGGACCCTTGTGATGTCCCTTAATTCTAGCAGCTGAGAGGCAGTTCATTATTGTCTTCTCTTTGCCCAGCAAAGTGAGTGTAGTGCTCATATGACTAACAATGGAATCACAATCTACTAGGAATTTGCTAGAATCTGATTTTGGACGAGAGTACCTTAAGGGCATAGGTTTGCAGACATGGTGATTTGCATTAGAAGTAGATGCTTGTGTAATAGTGGAGACGGTTGCAGAAGTGATTCTTGGTGCTTGAGGCTTGCTCGATGGGTTCCTGGAATGGTTGCGGAAGGATTGATAGCCATCTTAGCATATGTAGATGCAGTAATGTGCTGCTGTTTATTGATATGTATACCACACCAAAACACCATACAATGAAGTCAGAATTCAGTACATTATAAAAGTGTTGTTTACAAAAGGAATATCACACAGACCAATAAAGAGCAATACAATTAGTGTAAACTAGGAGATCACCGCACAGGGCAATACAATGGAGTAAAACAGTTAGGTAATATGGTAAAATATAGATGCATGGGTAGTCAAAGGAAAGAAAAAGGTGTCAAAAATGACTGATCTAGGTTATAAGTTCAAATGTTCAAGCTGAAAGAGGATAAAATATCAATAGATACTTGTGCTTTTAACAAATAAAGTGTAAAAAAAATCAATTAGTATTTGACACTAAAAAGAAAGAAAAAAAGGTAACAAAAAATTCTAAGCCAGCAAAGGATGTAAACCATTTAAAATAGAATGAACAGTAAAATCAAAGCTTACCATGGTGCAGGTGGTTTGTATGATATGGTACTAATAAGGAGGCCAATCAAAGTTAATTGGTTTGAATGTGCTTTCCAAAAGACTACCCAAAAGGTGAGCTATTAGGCCAGGAGCTGTGCTTTCTAATGGCACCCTGCACTGCATGCAGTAGAATGCCAAATCATGCCACAGTTCAAAATGTTATTTTATTTCCTTTTAATAACCTCATAAGTGGATTTGTTGCAATGTTCCTTTCCCACCATGGCCATGGCTCATATAGAGTTGTAACAAGACACATTGTAAAAGTACTTTCATTTCTGAAACAAGCAAGTTTCTTGCATTAGTAAATTATTCATATTTTTCACATGGCAAAATATATGAGTTTACACAATGAGGAGTAATGTAGAAGGAGAGAGAAACAAAATCTAGCAGCACAATTATTTATGTACACAGCCGTATATAATATGTGGAACAATCACACTGAGAAAGTGATTAGATTATTGTCATTATAATGACAACTAGCATGCCATAATCGAAGAACCAAATGGCTATCCCACTATCTGTGAAACTGGTGCATGCTTGTGATTTTCCAGCTCTTTTCAAGCTTGGTTTTTAAACCTGCTAAAGAGGTCTCTTTTCTGACATCAATGATAGTTTCAAAGTACAGGAGTTTTCCTTCCACATAAAATGGAAACTGACCAGTTGATGATTACATTAGGGATTTTCCCCTCTCAACTAGCAGCCAGGAATCAACAGTTCCTGCTACTTTTCTCATAAAGAGGAAGTACAGTCACTAACAGTAGCTAACTGGTTCTACATAAGACCTTTTAAACTCCAAGAAAAAAAAAAATAAAGAGTAACAACAAACTTGAAGTAAAACAAACTACAAAACAGTAAGACCAAGTGAGACAGAGCAATGTTAGCATGCAAACTATAAACCAAGAAATTCAGACTAGTCATAGAACAACTTTACCTGAGAGCTGTCCCAGATTAAACCTTGTACTGTCCATCTTACTTTAAATAAAAATGTTACTTCATTTGTTAGCAAGACAAATGGTCATTTTAGACCCGTTCATTCACAAACTTGGCCACAAAGACAAAGGTAAATGCAACACATACTGGTTAGAGTAGCTGATCAATCTGTATGTTTTAATGAGAAATCTACTCAGATATGGGGACAACATGCAAGCTCCACAGTGTCAGTGACTAGATATTGGAAGTGAATGCCACACTTTGGATTTTGACCATTAAGTCACAGAAAAATGCATTTGTTGTTGAGTACAATACTGCTGGATAGAGTGTCTCAGCCAAATGTCTAAAATTTTATCATCTCTTTTATTCTGCTTCTGTCAAGGCATACATTTTTTATTGCTAATACAATTTCTAGTCCCTATAAGAAACTTTTTCAAATTTTCACTGGGAATGTGGGTGCCCCCGAGTTAAAACTAACATCATATTTGTACTTGCTGCTGTCTATGGACCTTACCGATGTAGTAGGTGCACTGGTTCCCACTTGCCTTGGCTAATGTACTGTGTTTTACTAAAGACTGCCTTATACCAGACTTAACAAGCAATGACTGAAGCAGAATTCCATAGCTGGGGTGATAACATAAAAGGTTAACTTCATAAATTCTGACAATTAAACATTTTAATCATATCTGTGTCAAATTTGTATTAAAGTTTGTATATGTAGCCTTATAAACTTACTGGAAAAGCTCACCCAGACTCTGCTACAGCTTGCTATGAGGGAAAGGTTAGTTTGCTTTTGATTTCTTGTATTTTGTATTGCTTTATTGCCTTTTTCTATTTTGTATACTGTGTTTTAATTGTATTCTGCTTTTAATTCCATATTAAAACTTGGAAAGAGACCACAGCTGTGTCTCTTGTGAGACAGACAGATTTTTTGCGCCCTCCTTCACTGTTGCTGTTGTGTCCTTAAACACAAATGTCTTTCTAGTTGTCTGCCCCTTCTGCTAATGTGACCACATATCAAACTGCTTTATAGGTGACAGCTTGGAATTTGTGCTTATAGTCTGTTCCTGGTGAGAGAAGGAGGAGAGTGCATTGATTTCTGACTATTTCTGGTAGGACAGTGAGTGTCTGTGCTTAATGCTCCTGATTGGTCTGGTTGCTATTCAAGACATCTACCAGGAAAATGCCACAACAAGCCTGCAGACCCTTGCATGATCTGGGACAAGGATGTGGATACCAAACTGGCTCTGGCCTGATTCTTATCTTGGGATTGGTGCTAACATTTTGCTTCTTATTAGAAAAGATGCAAAGGAGCATTGTGTTCCAGCAGAGTGAAGCTGTGGTGACACCAGCACTAGTAGTAGCCAGGCAGTAGCCATTCATATGACTACCCTCTTTGCATCATTCTTGACAAGCTAATTTGTTTTCAGTGAGTACTGCTTGATTCGTTTCTAACTTCAGAATATCTGCCTAAATACTTTATCATTAAATTTTCAGGGTCTAAGTATTAGTTTCCCCTCAAGTGTTTGGCAGTGCTCTGTACAGACTCAGACACTTTGAGTGACATTTTTCCTGTAAAAGCAAGACTGAAATTTTTCTAATATCTAGTTGCACACTGTACAACTAGTTAACACTGACAAGAACTGTCTCTATAGTTGCAAACCTGATACTCCTGAATTTGATTAATATTCTCACTCTAACTGTCTAATCAATAAAAAAGGACTGTTGCCATCGATATGAACTTTCCCACTGTCACTGTTGCCAGCTTGGTAGATATAGGCATCCTGAGGCAATGTAGAAATTGCTTCATGTTTATTAACAACCAGTTAATTCTCAAACAAACTGATATGGTATGTGAGAGATGTATTTATGCAATGTCACTGGAGGTAAAGCTCTCACATAAAAGTACTCCTAATGTCAGTAAGTTTGTTAGTAGTACACATGCTGCACCCATCACAGACAATTCAAAGCAAACGTATCAACTCATTTATGCTGAGGCACTTAAATGTAACTAACCTTCCTAAACAAAAAAGACATCCTAGATGAACTACACATAACAAATATCCCCAGCAGCCCCAAATGCACTCTTTCAAAACTCTTGTCTCAACGTGTACAGTTACATCTGATTGATCCTCTACCTCTAAGCCCATAAGGCAAGCCATCACACAATACAACATTATAGACATTGGAGACTCCATTGTGAGACAGACTGATGTCCCTCTCACTAGGCTGAGTAAGGAGAAAGTCACGGTCATTTGCTTTTCAGGGACTAGGATCCACCACATTGCACATGCATTGTGGTCATTGGACCACAAGTCTATATGACTCAGTCAAAGTCCATGTGGGAGTAAATGACCTGAGATGTACCTCCCTAGACTATATGAAGAGAGACATCATGGAGCTCTTGGAATACATGTCTCAGGCTGCTATGAGGCTAGCATTGAGCAGCATTTTACCTTCTCCAAGAATGATGCCACAATATGAACAAAATATGATTGATTTTAATAATTGGCTTAGTTTCTGATGTCATGCTAAGGAGGTGCAATATTTGTCAGCATGAAAGGAGATGCTCAACAGACCGTGCTGCTTTGCCAGGGATGGCCTGCACCCTTTCCCTCTAGCCTTTCAAATATTAGCAAAAACATTGTCTTCCCCCATAGTGCATTTTTTAGGCAATGCCAAACTGAAAGTATTTCCAACATACCAAATCAAAACCAAGAAAATTTAAATGTATTACTGCTCAGTGCAAGGAGTCTAAACAAAAAACTCCACTCCCTAGAATCTCTCATCACCCTAGAGAATGCTGATGGCTGTGCGGTCACTAAGACATGGTTTAAAACCATGGACAGCAGACCAACAGTGCAAGGTTATAATGCCTTCCACACATTCAGACCAGCTACTTCACAGGCAGGGACTAAAGGTGGAGGTGTCTCAAATTACATCAAAAATAAATAGACTTCAAGGCTGATCAAACAGCGCAATGCATTTGAGCTGCTCCATGTTCAGTTCACCATATGCAAAATCCAATACCACTTCCTTGAAAGCTATAGGTACCCCTCTGTAACCCAGGAAACCCATACTACGTATTTAAACTTATTAGAAACACTAACCATCCAACCCAATACCATATTCATGGGTGACTTAATTACTCTACTATTAACTGAGAATCCTATATGACACCAAATGTACAGTCACAGTGATTCCTGGATTTTGTAAACACAAACTCCCTGGACTAGATAGTCAATACACCAATCAACCATACTGGATTTAGTCATCACTAATATGTGGGAGTGTTGCAAACTCCCACTATAATGTCTTCCCTGGTAAGGTCAGACCACGAAATGGTGTACTTTGAAGTAAAAATAAAACTTGGACCTCCAGCTAAATTTGGAACATTCAGGAACAACTCAAAGGCTAAACTCCTGCTATTAAATGATAGCCTGGTAAAATTTAAGACCTCATAAACCCTGAGAACACTATTGCCTATGCAGAACTGTTCACATAAACCCTGCACAAGCATGTTAATAGCTGCATACAGGCACCTGTACTCACCAGGAAGAAGTACAGAACTAACTAAAAAAAACAAGCCATCCTCGTGGAATCACAAAATCAACAGGCTGTATAACAGAAGAAAGAAAATTGTGCCAAAAATTAGGAGGTGCAGCACCCAGCAGGACAAAAGCACTCTCATCAAACTAAACAAACAACTCAGAGGACAAATAAAGTCTACCAAGGCCAAAATGGGGTAAGTTTGGCATCCCAGGCCAAGGACAACCAAAAAGAATTCTTTAGCTGGGTCTATATAATAATCTTGAAGGTTTAAAACTTCGAATCACTTAAGATCGAACTTTAGTGATCGAAGTCTTAAACCATCGAAACCAAAAAAAAAAAAAATACTAAATTAAAAAAAAAAACTAAATAGTGTGTAGGCAGGGGAGCAAGTCCCCCTGCACCCCCCACACCCCCCTACTTAAATATACCAAACTCCGAGAACGCACTTCATTGAAGTAAACAAAAATCTCATTCTACAGAGATTTTCCATTTAAACGTTCGATGTATTGCTCTTTCGGTATTCTCGTGTCGATAACATTGTATTCGATATTGTCAGACTTCGAGATTTTAATATAGACCCTCTTTAGCTATGTCTTTTACCTGAAAGGCAAAACACAATTGTATGCAGAGCTCATTGTTAATGGAGCCATCTATACTGAGCCAGAAGATATAGCAGACCTCCTGGGTTATAAATTCAGTTCCAACTTTGCCCCTCTCTCCCCCTCAAACTTCCCCTCAGGAAATACCAGCAAATAAAACTCCCCCTACTATCACTAGGGAACAGGTCCTTAATGTTAAGACTAAGAACACTGCATAAATGGGCCCAGATCATATCCTAGAATGCCTTCTACATCTCACGAAACATGACCTATCAGAGCCTCTGGAATTACTGTTTAACTGTAGCCTCCAAACAGGCTTCATGCCACATGAATGGAGAACAGCAACAGTCATCCCTTTGCACAAAGGTGGACCATCAACAGACCCTGGAAACTACATACCCATAAGTCTCACTAGTCTTATATGTAAAGCCATGGAAAAAATGATCATGGAAATGATCAACAGAGGTATAATAAACCTCCAGACACTGGACCCAACCAAGTTTGGTTTAATCAAGGGCAGGTCATGCCTACTGAATCTGGTGGACTTCTTTGAGAAGGTAGACAAAACAATGAATGAGAGGAAAATGGTTTACACTGCTTATTTTCACCTGGCCAAGGTATTTGCCACAGTACCCCACTTGGGCATTGTTGACAAACTCAGGAGGTTAGGTACAAACTCATATTTCACCCGATGGATAGCCAACTGGCTCACAGACAAGACCCAGGAAGTTAGAACTGGGGGAGTCCAGCTCTACAATGAGGCCAATTACAAGTGGAGTCCCTCAGGGATCAGTCCTTGGACTGCTGCTTTTTGTCATTTACTTATCTGAAGTCAAGGCCAGTGTCAGTGTTCTTTGCCTGACTAAATTTGCAGATGATTGCAAATTAAGAGCTGCCATTGAATTCCCACACTGACACAATTGTTCTCCAGCAGGGGCTGACGCAGATAAACAATTGCTGACAGAGCCATGGACTATAACTAAATGTCAAGAAATGCATAATAGTATCCTTTGGGAAGTCATTCACCCCTGCTAACTATCATATTGACAACACACCCCTTAAAGTTGGCCCTGTAGTCAGGGACACAGGGACACATATAGATTATAATCTAGCCTTTGACCATCACGTCTACAATAGTAAGAAAATCATTCTATTGTGCAGCTTAAAAACAAAGGTATGACATCATTGTTCCACTGTATTCAACATTCATCAGACCTATAATTGAGTACAATGCCCCTTTGGTATTTAGCTAACCAGGCATATCCAACAACTGGAATGTCCACAGAGGTTCCTTACTAAAGGAATATAAGGCAAAAGTAAAATGTCCTTTGCAGACAGCATCAAGACCATATCCCTGTATTCTGTCACATACAGGCTTTTGAGGGGAGATCTCTGCCTGGCATATAGGGCATTGTCAGATCCCACTCTAATGGATCTCCTGCATATCCACAAAAAAAAAACAGCACCAGAAACACCCATTCTAAAGACTCAAATCTTGCCTGTGATATAATTAGGACCTGCTGGAGAGACAGGTACATATCTGAGAGACTACCCCCTCTATAGAACAAGCTCTCCATCCATATGAATCAGAGTTCCTCCCTAACCCAATTTTAGTGCAACTTGGACAATTGGATGGGGTGCAGAAAATGTATACCTGGTTTGGCACCTATGTATCTAATGGATACAGGCAACCTGTAAATGGTTCATCTTCCAGGCCCCTGCTTGTAAATGTTTAATGAAAGCCCCTGCTTACACTTATCAAGGGTATCAGAACATGTCAGCAATTTGGGATGCTTAACTAGGCTTAAAAAGGCCCTTGTGGTCGCTAGCCTAGTAAACACCTATGGACCTATGAACCCATGTTTGTGTCTGCATTCATTGTGGTTGTATTGTTTAATCACCAATCCCAGACTGTGACTAAAAAAGTTGACTTGACCAGTCCCCTTACCCAATAAACAAAAATAAATGAATCCACAAAAAACAAGCAAGCAAGCAAACAAACAACAAACAAATAAATAAATAAATGTGTGTTACCTCTGTAGAAGAGCTAATGGTTTTGCACTTCAAAAGCTGTGCTCTCATGACAAGAGGCTGCTAGGGATTTGTAGCTGAACTAGTTATTTATGAGCTTCATTCTTTACCATTTCAATTTCCAGTCTTGTGGAATTCATTACCCTACCAACTTTGGGACAGCCCTGCCCCTGCCTATTTTAAAGGGTTCCATAATATCTATTTATTTCACAAGGCCTACTCACGTGATAATGTTTAGTGAACATATATGTATCTAACCATTAGGGAATTTGATCATTTTATTTTACTTATTATATGGGTTCTTTTTTAATTTTAATGTGTTTTGAGACAGAATCTTACTGTACGTGACTGACTGTGAGATCTTCAACTCAGGCAATTTCATGGTGGTATAACAGAAAAGACATTACAAAAAAGAAGCATCACTGATTGCACTAAGAAAAATGAATCCACTCCACAATCTGAGTTTCATGTGTTATGTATGCATATGTGTATATATATATATATATATATATATATATATATATATATATATATATATATATATATATATATATATATATATATATATATATATATATATAAATCACTATATGTGTCTGTGTGTGTGTGTGTGTGTGTGTGTGTGTGTGTGTGTGTGTGTGTGTTAAATAAATATATATATATATATATATATATATATATATATATATATATATATATATATTTATATATATATATATATATATATATATATATATATATATATAAATATATACATATGGGTCTACTTCAAAACAGTGAGTATTCACATTATGAAATCCCACTTCATCGACCCTGACTTCATTGAATCTTCATTATATTGAACTACTGGAACAACAAAAATGAACACTGGAAAAAGAACCACTCAACCACCAGGACAAAACAGCAAACAGTAAAACAAACAAAAAAATCCCTCCAAGTGGGGACTCTGCCACAATACCCCACCCCAACTAAATATACCAACTCTGAGATCACACTACAGTGGAGGTAGGGCAAGTTTCACCATGGTGGCCAAGTGGTTTCTTTCCTGGGGTTCCAGGAATTGCCACATAATGAAGATTCGATGAAGTCAGGTTCAATGAAGTGGGATTTGATAATGTAAGTATTTGATGTTTTGATCGACCCATATGGTCGACACATGAATATTAAGTAGTTCATTTGGTCGACAGGAAGTGCATGCAAATTACCTGTCGACATTATGGTGCAAACAGGCAAGGATTTTCCCTTGTCTGCACTGTTGTGCAATCTTGGAGTTGTAATATATAAGTAGCGGGGTTGTTGGGGGTGCAGGTGGGCACAGCCCCCCTGCAAAAACACTAGTGTTAGTTTGCAGGTGTTTGTCAACCACTTAAATTTAGACATTATTTTTTTCAGTATTTTGAACATTCAGTGTAATGACTTTCGACGTTATGAGTGTCGACCATGTGAATTTCAACATTTTGATAGTAAACCATTTTATATATATATATATATATATATATATATATATATATATATGTGTATGTATATATACACACACACACACACACACACACACACACACACACACACACACACACACACACACATATATATATATATATATATATATATATATATATATATATATCTATGCAGATATAAAGTGTGATTGGCTGCATTGCTACTTTATGAGCTCCTCACATTAAGCTGTTTTTATGTAATAATTTGGGTCTCACTGCATTTTAAGGATGTAGGCAATAAGAAAGTATATTGTGATAAAAGATTAGTCGGCACAATCGATAAACCCAACAAAGAAATGAAGACCAACCACCATGACTAAAAGGCAAAACTTATTTTCTGGTATGCACTCTCATGCTCTAGGTACTTCGTCAGACCATAAAATCCATTAAAAAACTGTGCTTTAAATACTCACTCTAATTAGTCATCAAAAACAATTAGTGACACATTTAATTAAAGTCTATTAAAACCATAGTTACTAATAAGATCATTAAGGGTAGTGAAACAAATTAAGAGCTTTTAATGCTGATTTTAAGGGTATACTGTCATTAAGACCAAAACCTTTATGTGCCTGAAAATACATTATCCATTTCAGCTCTAATGGGTGTGCCTTTGCTGAAAGTTGGGCATCGAGATGGCACCTTGGCACCCGTAAAAAAATCTACTGCCAATCATTAGCAGACCGGAGTTCTGCTGTGGCGACCCCTAACCGGGAAAAGCCGAAAGAAGAACGATTCTCGGTTCTATTCTTGACATCCCCCCATATTAATGTTAATAAGCTGTAAAACCATTAATTCAAAACTATGTCTTTGATTAGGCTACCAAGATAAAAATAAACCAAACTGCAGTAGTGTAAAGGAGAAATTTAATAAAAACACACATATCAAATAAAACAAAAATCATAAAAGATGAGCGCTTTCGTACCCATCAAGGTACTTCATCAGATCTACATTAAAATAGCACTCACATCTTAAATAGTGTTAACAATTAGTGCTGTAAATCACGTGACTTTAAAATAGGTTTCAGGGGAATAAACTCATTTAACCCCTTACTACCTGTAGCTTGTAAAAGCAGCATCCATTTTATTTCCTGACATACAGTTCTAGTTACTGTGTCCCCACCTCTAACATTAGGCTGACAAACCTCCAAAACTAAAAATTAAAAATGATGACTGTTCCCTGCTAAGGCTACATGCTTAAGAAGGGCATTCTTATTATCATTTCTCCATATACTATATAAATGTTCACGTATCCGGTCCCTCAAGCATCTATTTGTTTTTCCCACATAGAACATTTTACAAAGTTCACAAGAGGCCAGATACACTATATTTTAGTGCTGCAATCTGCACAGACCTTGAGCTCATAGACACGTTCAGTTACTGGGTGCACAAAGATATCATCACTATTAACAAAAAAACACATGGTACAGTGATGGCAAGGAAAAGTCCCCAACCTACCAGTAGCCAAGCAACTAGCCCCATTTCCAATTGATTTGGCAGATTTGTAACAGAGCATTCTCTTCAGAGATCTCTGATTCTTAAAAGTAAACTAAGGAGCTTCTCCCAATATCTCTCTACATTTGATATCAGACTGTTGCACTCTCCAATGTTTTTTTAACAATGTCACAAATTTTAGATGAATTGTTAGAAAACGTAAGACACATTCTTGTCCTACTCAATGAATTCTTGGTCTTATTATTAACAGACTGTATATCAGAGTGTAAATAGGACCTAGAATGGGTGTCACGAAACAAAACAATCTCATTCTGTACCTCAGATATATCATCCTGCTGGTAGCCTCTATCTCTCATTCTGCTGGTAGCCTGTATCTCTCAAATTACTTGATACCATTTCAAAAGACTCATACATGTGACTATCTTTAGTATGCAGTTGGGCAGACCTATAAAATTGTCCCTTTAGTACATTTCTCTTTACAAACTTTGGATGCATACTTCTAGCATGTAGTATATTATTAGTTCTACAGGGTTTGTTATACATCCATGTTTCTATCCCATCAGGGACCAGAAAAACTTGCACATTTAAGAAGAAAACCATTTCATCAGATGAGTTAAAAGTAAATCTTAAAAAATTTGTGCTGGCATTAAGATATTCTACAAATTCACATAGAGAACAATAATCATTCCCCCAAACAAAAAACACATCGGCCACAAAACAACTGTAGTGTAGAATGAACATAGAGAACATATTGTTCTCATAAAACACAAAGTCAGACTCCCACTGAGCCATAACCATATTAGTGTAGCTATTAGCACAAACCGTGCCCATAGCTACGCCTGTGCATTGTACATAAAAGGAGTCTTCAAACATGAACAGATTGTGTTCTAAAATAACACCCAAAAGGGAACAGATCAAGTGAATCTTACTGGTATTGTAAACACTATGATGAGTTAGAAAAAAGTCTGACATAATCTATCCCTATGTCACTGAGGATACAAGTAAAAAGTGATACTATGTCCATAATAACTAGTAATACATCACTATTGAATTCCTTTGACTTCCACTCATTTAATCATTGTAAGAAATATCTAGAATCGTAAGACATACTCAGTCCCATCCAGTATAGGATGAAGCTGTTTCTCCACATAAATGGAGAGTGCCTCAGTTGCCAAGCCCCTGCCAGACTCAATGGGTAGCATAGGTGGATCAAAGGGATTCTTATGTAACTTCGGGAGCCCATGAATTTGTGGTATAACAGGATACTCCGCTAACAAATAGTCAGAAAGCTGTTTGTCTATGGTAGCTTTCATCAACAAATCTTCAACACACTGTTGTACTCTAGCCATTAACCTTTGTGCCTGCGGCTCAGTAAGTGGCAAATAAGTATCAGTATCACCAAGCATATTACACATAACATGTGAATAGTGAACAGTGTTAAAGACCACCACAACTCCTCCTCCCTTATTAGCTGGCCTAAAACACAGAACATCAGATGACACTAACTCCATTAAGGCAGAAAATTCTGTTCTACTGAGACTTTTAGGACCAAAATGCCTCTTACTCAAAAAATAATCATAAATATTTTCCTGACAGAGTTTATAGAAGGCTTCCACCAAAGGCGGATTCACTGGTACGAATGTGCTAGGTTTCTTAAACTGAAATACATTCCCAGCATTATTGCCATAACACAATCTGAGAGATAAATTACGAACAAATAAATGCAAGTCATTCAAAACATCCTTAAGATTAGAACAGCCTGTGTATAAAATTAAGACCATAGTTCAGTACTTTTAGCTGCTCAGGGCTCAGTTTCACACTGGATAGATTAAACACTAAGTCCTTTGCATTTTGTTTCGCACAACTTGCTCTGTTTCTGGTGCTGCCAAATTCTGCCTCTTCTTGTGGTAATGGCTCACTGAGCGGCCTCTCTCTTTTGGCTTCAATAACTCTGGTGCAGCTAACCGTTAAAAAAGAGGGACTGGATACGTGAACATTTATATAGTATAAGGAGAAATGATAATAAGAATGCCCTTGTTAAGCAAGTAGCCTTAGCAGGGAACAGTGATCATTTTAAATTTTTAGTTTTGGATGTTTGTCAGCCTAATGTTAGAGCAGGGGACACAGTAACTAGAACTGAATGTCAGGAAATAAAACGGATGCTGCTTTTACAAGCTACATGTAGTAAGGGGTTAATGAGTTTATTCCCCTGAAACCTGTTTTAAAGTCACATGATTTACAGCACTAATTGTTAACATTATTTAAGATGTGAGTGCTATTTTAATGCAGATCTGATGAAGTACCTTGACGGGTACGAAAGCGCTCATCTTTTTTTTTTTATTTTTGTTTTATTTGATATGTCTGTTTTTATTAAATTTCTCCTTTGCACTACTGCAGTTTGGTTTATTTTTATCTTAGTATACTTCTACAACCAGATTGTGCAACACCATTTTGTTAATGTCTTTGATTAGCTTCTATATGTTTTGTAAGTGCATTTGTAATAACCTTCTTACATATTTTACCTAAATATTGTAGAATCCTTTCCTTAAGTCTGCGATTAGTCTTTCCCAAATAAAAACATGGATATTCTCTGCAGGTCACTAGATAAACTAGATCTTTACTTCTGCAGTCTGCATACAGCCCCAGTCTAAGCTTTCTATTTGTACTCGGATGAATAAACATTTTTGATGGGAATAGAGCTACAGGCTTTACAGGACCACCAAGGAAATGTTCAAGTACTGTCTGATTTCAGTTTTGTTCTTTTTACAATTCTGTAACATAGCCGTCTCTTATGATAAGTCATTCTTGAAACAAAAACTCAGGAAATTACTATGTTTTTGATCCTTTCAATGGCCAATAAAATTGGTCAATTCCTTCTTACTGTATTACATACCGAGCTAATATTACTAGAGAACATAATGTTAGCACTCGCATTTCTATTTAAACTGGCATTATTCGAGTTCTGTCTTCTAGGCTCTAGACCATCCTGCACAGAAAACTATGGCTTACCCCTTGTTTTTCTTAAATCTCTTGATTTATTGGCCATACCAGTGACCTCACATTGTTGATAACTTCTATTTAAAAATTCACTGCTAAACATTTGACATACCCCATTTAGATCAACATTCTCTATATGTAGTCTTGACATTCTTAAAAATTGTCCTTTCCAATACCATGGATGTAATCTAGATTATACTTGTGCAGTGCAATATTCTGTTGTTTCAGCATGGTTTTCTGAAAACACTCATAGCAATAGAATCTACTTAATTTTTTTGTAAGCAAACATCCAGAAAATCTATTTCAGAAAATGAACGATTTACCACTAATCTAAGAAAATTGGTGGTCAAATTCATTTCCTCAACAAACGCATTTAAATGTTCAACCATCCCTCATCAAATTATAAACACATTTTCCACAAATATTTTATCGTGAATGATGTTATCCCTAAACCTATGTGCACTTAGTACATGTTCTTGTTCCAAATATTCTAGAACTAAATTGGTGTAGCTACTGACACATAGAGTGCCCAAAGCTATGCCCAGTGTTTGTAAAAAGTACTTAGTCTCAAAAATAAACAGATTGTGTGTAAGTATAAGTTCCAGCAATGAACAAATCAAAGAAATCTGATTACCCATGTAGTCACTATGCTGAGATAAAAACATTCTAATAACATCTAAACAGTATTCATTCAGTATCCCAGTAAAAGGTGTACAAACATCCATGGTTACGAACATAACATCACTAATGACATCAAAATCTTCCAAATAGTCATATATACTATTCAAAAAACCTTTAGCATCTCTGAGATCCACCGGTGCTTCCACTAAAATGGGTTTTAACTTCTCTTCAATGTAGATAGACAAAGGTTCAGTCAGCCACCCTCACCCTGAAACTATAGGGTGCATGGGTGGTATGATCGGATCCTTATGTATCTTTGGTAAACAATGCATGATAGGCAATAAAGGCTCATCCAAATTTAAAGAGGAATATAGATCATACGCAACAAATCCAGTCATCAAAAGATCATATAAACATTTGTGCACATGCTTAATCAAATTATTAACATCTGCTTTAGTTAATATACAATAAGTGTCAGTGTCAGATATGTGCAAGCACATACTATTCATATAAAATGGTTTTACATAACAACAATTGCATCCCCTTTATCAGTAGGGTGAATCTAAATACTGTCATTATTGCAAAGATCATCTGAAGCTATATGTTTCTCACTAGTTAAATTACAAAATGTATTTTTGTTGTCAGAGTACAGCGCCTCTTGTAAATCTGTATCACATACTTGCATCCAGTAATGGGGTGATTCAGTGGATTAAAAGTACTAGGTTTTATAAAATTATTTCTGACTTGTTCACCTGGAAATACATTTTTTAACATAACATTCCTAGTGAATAGTCTAATAATAAATACAACTTCACTGAACACGGAATTTTCAGCTGGTATGAATGATAAGCACCTATAAAGGCCTCTTGTGACTCACTTAACTAAGACTGGAAATGTGAATCAATGTTCCTGTATGCGATTCCGCATCATATCCTGATCTCAGCTCATAGAAATACACCTTCCCCTACTTAACGAACATAAGCCTTTCATGGAGCTTGAATACTTCACCATGACCGGAAGTGGTGGAAAGTGACCATTGGCTAAAGGGGATGATAGCATTGGTTCCTTAGGTCTCTTCCCTGTTTCCAGGGTCTGTCCATCACTAGAAATAGAACTAGTAGCTGCCTGCTTACTGGCCAAAACATCAGTACCATTGGTCAACACAGTAGCATTCAAAGCATTCAAGTTCTCCTTCCTATGTCTGTTGTTCGATACCTCCCGAGGCCAAATGAAGATATTGCCATTATTATAATCATTATATAATCAAGTCCATTATCCATTTAAAACAGTCTCGACTCAAAAGAGAACTTGGCATGGAAGGGTTATAGCCAAGTTCATTTTCCATACTGAAGCCTTCAGCCATGTACCATGGTGAAACTACACACATCAAAGTAGTCAAAACGAAAGTACACTGTGATAAAAGATAGGTCAGCACAATCAATAAATCCAACTAAGAAACAAAGACCAACCATGACGACTAAAAGGCAAAACTTATTTACTGGTAAGAGCTTTCATGCTCTAGGCACATCATCAGACCATAAAATCCATTTAAAAACTGTGCTTTTAATATTCACTCTAATAATTCATCAAAAACAATTAGTGACACATTTAATTAAAGTCTATTAAAACCATAGTTACTAATAAGGTCATTAAGGCTAGTGAAATAAATTAAGAGCTTTTAAAGCTGGTTTTAAGGGTATACTGTTATTAAAAACAAACCTTTATGTGCCTGAAATGTGGTTATCCATTTCACCTCTTCATTCTCAGTTTTAATCTTGACACCCCCCCTCTCATATTAAGTTTAATAAGTTATAAAACCATAAATTCAAAACTATGTCTTTGATTAGTCTCTATATATTTAGCTAGTGATCTGCAGAGAATGTCCATGTTTTTACGTGGGAACGAATAATTGTAGTGTCCAGTAGGATTTCTGGGTAGGACAACCCATGCAGTCTTGGCCAGAGGGATGTGCTATTACAATGTATTCATGTTAATTAGGGGTAGTTGCAACGGGAAGCTTGCATGTCCATGTGACTTTCTTTATATTTTTTATATTTTCTCATATACTGTTTTTTTTTTAACTTATGGTTCTTTTGCAGCCACAGATCCAAAAATACAATAAAGAAATGAATTTAATTAAATGAGGTAATAGATGCAGAAAGATACATTTAAATATTATAATTGAGTAGACCTTGTAAAATAGGCAGGTATTAAGGGACTGCTTTGCACACGTCAATTGATATACATCAGTGTAGAACATCATGATCATCTTCACTACATTCTGCTTGTATCTACACTACTTGTCTTAGTTTCTACATGTGAAAGAGATTTTGTGGTTTCATCTGCAAGGCCTCACTCATACAGTATATGTACTTGTGCTGATCAACAATTTGCAGCATGCATATCGACAAGTTTCCCCTCCAGAAAGTTCACTTTCTATTCAACATGGTGAAGTTCTATAACATATGAGTACTGTACTCAAAAGAGCAGAAGCACACATCATGTTATAATGACACCTACTTCTGGTATGAGTAATGTATATTAGCGTCAGATGCACTGTACAATCAGCAGTCATAGATGCTGGACCTGCAGCCAGCTGTGTGGATATTTGGAATGGAACATGTACCAGGTCTCACACACACACACACACACACATGTGTATATATATATATATATATATATATATATATATATATATATATATATCTAGAGAGAGAGATAGATAAATAGATAGATAGATATATAGATAGATAGATAGATAGATAGATAGATATGTATTTGCATATATGCATGTGTGTGTGTGTATGTGTGTATCACCATCTTTTGTGGGACTTCTGTTCTTGTGTTCAAAGCCACTCTACAGGGAAATTGTACATGTGAGTGTTCTCTACAGATATAAATTATAGACAGACACCAAAGCCACAGTAATGCAAGTGTTGCCTGGTCATTTATCTTTACACAGTTCTCCTTTAGTTAACTGAGCATCACTGAAAACATTAAATTATTTCATGTTTGAATTATGCACCATACGTCTCTGCATTGTAAAAGATCCAAATATCTGGACACTTAGTACCACATATCCCTTCTTGAATCACATTATCCTTTCAAACTCTTCCTTTTCTTCTGTTTACTTTTAGAAATATATTGTAATTCTAAAGTTTTGCCACCAGTGAAAAGTGTGGACCTGATTCCAAACGACTTGCTGTCAATGTAAGTGACCATTTACACTGAGAACAGGTCTTTTGGAATCTGGCTAAGGGTCAGAACCTGTTCATTATTAGGCCTTACAGTGTGTCAGTGAAGTGTTGGGGTGGGTGTTTGGGGAACTAGGATCCATGGGTATATAGGTATATATGCAAAAGAAGCAGCACAGCAATAGTGTAGTGGTTAGAGCATCTGCCTAATGAACACACATACCTGGTTCGAATCCCACCACAGCACATACCATTTTCCACTGGTAAACTGTGTATGAGCATATTTTGACATCTGTCTGCTGTATAACCTGCAGAATAACAATTAAAAGTGAACTGGAGTGAAGTGTCATTGTCATAATGAATAAGGCACTAGTAAGCAGGTTTAAGCATAAATAAGCAATAGTAAGCATATATAAGCACCAGTAAACATGTTTAAGTGCGTTTGCATTGGGGATATGCATTGCCTACACAGATTAAGCAAAGTAGAAGCTAACTGAGTGTAAGAAACTGTAACTGGAGGTTAGCATTGCTTAGCTCCGCACAAACCCATGCACACCCACTCATAACTGCTTTAAAGTGCCTTAATCACTCTGTACCCAATGGCTCATGTTCAGTCCAGCAACAAAATAAACAGCCTCTGCAAGGCTAGAACTCAGGATCCTGCACATCACAGTCACAGTAGTTAACCACTATGCCATGATAGCAGCACATATAAAGGAGGTATCAGCAAACTATTCCTCACCACGGGGAAATCACATCAAACATGTGAACTGAATCTATATACAGTGTAATGTTCTATAACCTGCCACAGACCATAAATATGTGAATTGGAGTACTGCGGTAAACATACAGTTGAGGTGTCACTGTAATAAAGTTTTGAAGTCCCCAGGAACCCATACGGTGTATGTACACATGAATCATGGATACCAGACACATATATAACCTGTAATGAATAAGACATTGTTGATGAAAGGCAAATATAATGTTAGATAACCAATAAGCAATGCTTACCACAGCACAGCCCAAGTAATTGTAAGCAATGTGTAGGGAAGCCAATACAATATGGCCACAGGTGCACCTCTTTAAGCAGTGCCAACCTGAAGTAAGCAGGTTTGCCCATAGCTTAGCCTTTTGAAAACGGCCAATTACGGAAAAGTGCGGGACTCTGGCCCTACTTAAACTGAAGAGGTGGGAATACGGCTCGTAACTGGTTGTAACATCCCCCTGCAGGCAGAATGACTGGAGTGGAAGAAGGCACTCACTTTAGAGCACAGCGCTTTGGCTTCCAGGAGTCCAAATTCATGGTATGGCTCCTGGTAAAGCACCATGAGAGGGGACTACTGCAGGGCCAGTACCAGGGCTCGCAGTACAAAATGGAGGCCTGGGACAGTCTCGCCCGTGAACTCACTAGTGCCACAGGTATCCCCCAGACTGGTAAGCAGGTCAGGCACCACCATGCAGACCTGAAGCAGCAGAGGGGGGATGTCCTGGAAGAGTGAATCCAGGAAGCAAGGCAGATGCAGAATGCCCCAGAACTGAGTAAGTACTCCTTCCACTATGTAGTCAATAATTGCCTAGCTTGTGTATACTATGGATAGGTATGGCTAAATATCATTGTACTTCTCTGACAGCTGCAGATGACCGTGCTGTGAACCAGCAAACCTATGATGCTAGGCTGCAAAGGATGCGTCGCGAGGCAGGTTAGTAAATAGCCTGCATGTACTGTCATAACAAATATATGTAAGAGCCTCAGGAAGTGATGTACCAGTATACAGAATTGTGTAATATGCTGCAAATAAAGGTGTAACCCCTGCATTGCTTCTGTTTACTCTGCAGTCATATGTTGTTGTACTGTTGCAGTTATTAAATAGTACTGTTGTAGGAAGCAGTGTTACCCACTCTGTGGTATGCAGACAAAATGTGTATGAAGTGCTGTATAACAATGTTGGAAGTGCAGACAGGTCAGTCATATTAGACAAAATACATTGCAAAGCCTCACAACAATTGCCTGATAGCATAGTGTACAGTGATCTTAACTGTAATGCTTTTGTCACACACAGCAGAGCTTTGGATCACAGGAGTGCTAGTAAGTTGTATGCATAATCGTTCCACACAACTGCACACAGTTAGAATGTTGAGAGAGAAAGCTGTATGCATATTTACACTTAACAACTGTACAGAGTATGCTAGAATGCTCAGATAGAGAGTGGTATGCATATTCATACTCCTTAACTGTTCCAATCTGCCCAGTGTGTACTGAAAAATGGCCCACACCACCTGCCTTTTTCCCTGTTCCACTGACAAATTAGTGTGATGATCCAAGAAAAGTAGGCAGCTGTTAATGACATATAACTGATAGTCAGATTTGTACATAGTCAGAGAATGTACATGCAAACATACCTGTCATCCCAACATCTCACCCAAAGTGTATGAGAGCAGACTCAAAACATGTTGCATTAACACCTGCATCTCATCAAGCCTGTACATAAGACACAGGTGCTGTACATACTAATCTACAAACATAACATTGTACAATATAATGCCATTGGGATAGTGTAATAATACATGTAAGGGACAGACCACTGCAGTGACTATGAATGTTGTGAAAACTACAAGGATTTATTAGTTGTTAATTGAACTCTCTCCATCTCTCACCCCTGCCATATATGCAAAAATAACCAATTTACACAACTCATTTGGTATGTCTACACTCCTAACCTTTGTTGACACATATGTCCTATTGGTTAATAAATATTCGCATCTGTTTCTATGCATGTGCCATGTTAAAATACCCCCATATTGGTGGCCTGTTGCCATCAATGAAACCTGCATGTTGTTGTAAAGGCCACTGTTTACCCATATATGCATGTGTTCTGCCTGCTCTGCAATTATTTTATATCTAGTGTCCTGGGTAATGGGAATACCTATGCATGCTGTTATAACTAATCATGAATGCTGTTGACTATTACTAACCCATATCTGCCTTAAACATGCTACAACATAGCTTGCATGGGAAGGCTGGTCCCAGCGGACCCACCTGTCCCACCTCAGCTGGCCATGGCACCGGGCACCAGCACATCTGGGGCCCAGCCTGGGACATCCTCATCCATTGGCCCTGCACCACCTTCAGGTGGAACCGCTGCAGGAGATGGGGCTCACCCCTCCCTGGGAGAGGGAGCAGACAGGAATCTGTCACCAGTGGTACAGTCCAGGCCGTGGTATGTAGGGAGCTTGACAGGGAGATTCAAGACCACCTATGCAAGCTTGAGGGCTTAGTGGCACAACTAGAGGGTGAGCCTGCCCCTCCTACACAGTCCCCAGCACAGCCACCTTCTGGGCTGTGCAGGTGCAGTGGTAACTGCCCATGAGTGGGGACCTCAGTCTCACTGTATCCATTTGTGGGCTCATAGGCTTGCGACTTCAAAACACACCTCCCTGTCCAAGGTGTTCCCTACACGTGTCATATACTGCCCCTGTACGTGTCTTGTTTGTCTTGTCTGTCATCCTACCCAACGTATCCTCCCTGATCATACCTACTCTCCTTCCCCAATGTCCCACACTCACCTAAAAATAAAAGAAGAAAAGGGCAATCTGTTCCCGCAAAAAAAGCACGCCCCATACATAGCTGTCCATTTTGCATATATGTGTCCACTGGACACATGTAAACATTTCTAATTGGTGTCACAACATACTATTGTTGTCCTCACCCCTCTCTCAGGATTGTGAGTGTCTAAATGTACTGCCAAATTTATTGCATATGCATAGCTGTTGTTGCAGAAGAAATGGACAGCTATGGACCTTCCCTACACCCTTCCTGCACATCCCTAGCTACCTTGCCTACTGTCTTTCCCTCTTTGTTCCCCTTTTTCACCACTTTCTTATCACCCCTTTTTTCTTTCTTTTAAAGAAATTAGTGCGGGAGTAAGCACTTTTAAGCAGCAGTGAGTGGGTTTCAGCCTGTTTTCATGGGGGTAAGCACTTCCTACACAGGTTAAGTAATCAAGGAGGCAACTGAGTGTAAGGAAGTGTAACCACAAGTAACCACTGCTTACTGTTGCGCAAACCCACACACACCTGCTCACAACTGCTTAAAAGTGCCTTAATCACTCCATATCCAATGGCCCTTGTTCTGCCCAGCAACAAAATAAACAGCCTCAGCAAGGCTCAAAACCAGGACCCGACACACCACAGCCAATGTGTTCTACCATTAAGCCATGGCAGATATACAAACATCTGATGTTATCACAAACATATCATCCAGCACAGTCATTCAACATTATAGGAAATGTATTTTATTATGTAGATGTATGTGTGTGTGTTCATGTCCATATATATATACATACATAGATATAGATATATACAGATATATCAAGAACAAATCACGTGACAGCAAAGCATTAAAAAAAGAATGAGAAGAAAAACACCAGCAACTCCTGTGTTATGCAGTGGTGTTGTCCTATGTAATATCAAGACCCCCTCAGACAGATATGCGTCATTAATACACACAAACATTTGTACATTGCCCAAATACATTACTTTGAGCATTTTATTTACATTAACAAAACAGGTCAAGTCCAATCATTTTCTGAGAACAGTACTCTTGCAAGGTGCAGTGTGCAACATCATCATCTTTAAAATGTTAAATGAGGTAACCATAGAGGGACCGGTAGTGTCGTGTGTACACTGTGGTCGTCTGCATCACATGTACCTGGAACCTTTAGGAGTCATGTGCATACCAGGATCGTGTGCCTGAGAGAGAGGTGAGGACAACAGTAGTATGTTGTGATGCAAATTAAAAAGGTTACGTGTGTCCAGTGGACACGTGTGTGAAATGGACAGCTATGTATGGGGAAAAAGTTGTTCTGGGAACAGATTAGCCTTTTGTTTCCATTTTTGTAAGGTGAGAGTGGGATGTTGGGGAAGGAGAGTAGGTATGCTCGTGGAGGATAGGTTGGGTAGGATGAAGACAAGACAGCATACAGGGGCGGTATATAACACATGTGGGAGGGGACACCTTGGACGGGGAGGGGTATTTGGCAGTCACAAGTCCATGAGCCCCAAATGGAAACCATGGGATGGAGGTCCCCCACACATGGGCAGCCACCACTGCACCTTCACAGCCCCAAAGGTGGCTGTGTTGGGGCCTGTCTAGGAGGGGCAGGCTCACCCTCTAATTGTGCCACTCTGCCCTCGAGCTGGTGTAGCTGGCCTCAAAACCCCTTATTGACCTCCCTACGCACCATGACCTGGACCATATAATGGCTGACAAGTTCCTGTCTGGACCTGCTCCCAGGGGGGCAAGCCTCATTCTCAGTGGAGGTTCCACCCGAAGGTGGTGCAGAGCCAACAGAGGTGGAGGTCCAAGGTTGGGCCCCAGATGTGCTGGTGCCCGGTGCCATGGCCAGCTGAAGTGGGACAGGTGGTTCCACCGGGACCTCCAATCCCATACAGCATATGGTGTTGCAGTTTTAACACAGATAAGGCTTAGTCATAGTCAACAGCATTCAGGATTACTTATAACAGCATGCATAGATATTATCATTAACACAAGACAACAGATGTCATACATTTGCAGAGGGAGCACAACACATGCATATATACTGCATGACATCTGTCCAAAGCATAGATGACTTGTGACTGCAGCTATGAACAGTGGTCCATTATTGGCATGTCACTGTGATAACCTCAGATAGTGACTGTCATACCACTGTTTCATGTGATGTATGTCCAATCAAGGATGCAATGTCAGTAACTCTCATCACTGTAACCGTGTACTGACTGCAATCCTCACACTATGCTTCTGCAGTTCACAGATGTGTGTTCCATGAGTAATACAAGAAACAAATGGTTCCACACACTGACCAGTCCACAGATGACCCTACAGATGGGGGTTTCCTCACAAACAGAACACTGTTTTGTCAGTTATTAAAACATGCAGACTAGCCATTACCACACACAACATGTAAAACTGGCAGTAGTCTGAATGAAGCATAGCTAGACTTGCATGCTGTAGTCATGTCTGGCACATCACCCTCCTGTATTTAGGCCATTTGCCACAGTGTATGTTTTTTGAGAAATATCCAGATTTCATCTGTGATGCTGTTTACCAAACACCAGATCTAGGTTCCACTCACAGTGACTGTCATGGGCAAACACTGACATGATGTTCCTATATATTGTACTGTGTTTCCATGCGATTGGCTATGGGAATGTCACCACAGCTGTACCACATTCAATCACCTGATCATGACCATCACTTACAAAATGCAAGCTGCTGCTGAGCAGGTGTACATCTCCCCATCCACCAGAGAGTGTGTGGGAGGGACAGACAGAGGCAAAGTACATCAGAGAAGGACTGGGAGACTAAATCCTAACCATCTTCTGTCACACACCTACCAGTACAAGACCTGCTAATAGACAGCAGGTTGACCCTGCACCCGCATTGATAGCATGATACAGGTATTCCCTGGTGTCAGTGGCATCTGACCATACAGGGCATGTGTTTAAGGCATTGTATGTCCTTTGTGGATCACATTTGATGGCACCACATATGTTGCAGGCATCCAGTGGGGAGCATAGTGAAGGCGCATTGTCCACAATTATGTGCCTATTGTACTGGTGGACAGGGTGCCATGCCCTCTGCAGCCCACTGCAATCACACCATGCTTACTAACTCTCAACAATGTGCAGGGTACCAACAACATAGCAGGATTTTTTGAGGCAAGCGTGTTTGTGTATGAACATGGGTTCAGACCGTATTCTGGGTAACAGTAGGGTTGCTTACTTTGTTCATCAGGCCTTTTGCTAGCTGTAGGGGTATGGCTTGCCAACCTAATCTCCTGGCTGATTTAAATCCGTAATCCTCGTGAGGTGGACATTGTGACATATAATATGGCCACCATATAGGAAAACTACAAAACCCACTCCTCAACATGTGCAGTGGTTAGATACTCACAGCCACCTCCACTCAGGAGATGACTGATAAACACACACACACACACACACACACACACACACACACACACACACACACACACACACACACACACACATGCCTGCCATGTCTCAGAATAAAACTCCTACCTAACTAGTTTATCACACTACAGCATTGCGCAGTTATAGCACGCACTACAGAGATTACTGGGTGACACCATCGCCAAAGGTTTATCTCACAAGGAATGACATCAGCAGTTTTACCAAAGTAGTGCATTTCAAATTTCCTGCAAGTGAGTAGCCTGAAAAGCATTGCTCACAAAACAGACGTTGAGACACACACAAAACATCCACAACTGACATGTGTGGGTATAGAACACATGACCAAGATCTATATCACACTATTGCATGGAGATGTGATAGGATGCACCACGAGGATTACTAGGGAACTTGTTCCCCAAAGTTGTATTTGACAAGGAATTACATCAGCAGGATTACCAAAGTAAGGCATTGTAAATGTCCTGCAGTGAGTAGGCTATAATGCATTGCTCTCTACACAGACATTGAAACACACACAAAACATACATAACTGCCATGGTTGTGGATGGAACCCTACCACAGTTCCAAATCACACTCCAGCAGTACGCAGTTACCTGACGCGCTACAGAGATTATTGGGTTACAGCATTCCCAGAGGTGTATTTCTAGGTGGGTGACATCAGCAGCATTGCCAAAGTTGAGCATATGAATTGTAAGGAGTGTGAGTTCTCTAAAAAGCATTGTTCTCTTCTCAGGCAGGCAGACACACAAAGTTGGCAAGTCTGGGGGTTAGAACACCTACCAAACTAGTTTATCACACTACAGCATTATGCAGTTACAGGACGCACTACAGAGATTATTGGGTTGCAATAGTCCCAGAGGTGTATTTCTAGGTGGGTGACATCAGCAGCATTGCCAAAGTTGAGCATATGAATTGTAAGGAGTGTGAGTTCTCTAAAAAGCATTGTTCTCTTCTCAGGCAGACAGACACACAGTTGACAAGTCTGGGATTATAACACCTACCAAACTAGTTTATCACACTACAGCATTACGTAATTACAGGACACACTACAAAGATTACTGGGTTACAGCAATCCCAGAGGTATATTTCTAGGTGGGTGACATTAGCAGGATTGCCAAAGTAGGACCAATGAATCATAGTGAGTGTGACTAACCAAACATGCAGCACTCTCCACACAGGCATAGGAACAGACACCAAAGAATCCACAACTCCCAGGTGTGAGACTAGAACCCATATCAGAGTTCTATATCACACTACAGCATTACACTGTTACAGCATGCACCACAGAGATTGCTGGAGCGATCTCTTTCCCAAAGGTGTACTCCCCAGTGATTGTCATCAGCAGGATTGCCAATGTAGGGCATTTGAATTGTATTAAGTGTGACTAACCTAATTTCCACAATTAGTCTGTATGCATTAATCACTGTCCTGGCCAGACAAATATACCCCACATTTGCAGGTCATGAACCCAGGACACTGTACATTATAGTCACAGTAACTAACCACTAAGCCATCACAACAGTACATGAGACTGAGGTTTCACCACAGTAATCCCAGTATAGGCTAATCAAAGTGAACATGTGAAAGTAATGTATATACAGTTGTCCATAAAAGACCTCCCCAAAGCCAGCTTCATGCTACACAAGGCAGAAGTGACAATGTTTGTGACACCCATGGAGACAGGAGCTGACAGTTCTACAGTTGAATCCTGTACTAAGGTACTGTATGAGCACATCCACTTGTGCATGATTCCTGATATCCCACATGGAACCACAATGCTCACCTCCCAAATAAGCAAGCCACTCTGGTGGTCTCCTGCCATTAACAGAGTATACAACAAAAGGTAGACACTGTTGAAGCAATGATACTCCAAGGATGCAAACAGCTCCCTTAGCAGCCACAATAAGATGTTGAGATCCTCCATGGAATCCTCCAAAGCTGGTTATGCAACTAAAATCACCACAGATTCTATATTATGTCCTGAATCTAACAGGCAATGCTGAGATATGCTCTGAGCTATGACAGAATGACATTACATAGATTGCTCCCATGGATTGTACCAATATCCTGGAGGATTGGTTTAGTGCCACAGTCGCCCCCTCTCACCCCCAAAAGGGCCTATGGCAATATGAACAGAGTTCCATTGGCCAGTAATCATGGCCACACAGGCAGAAACCACACTATCCACAGCTAAGAATACATCATCCATGGGACTAGACTGTCATGTGTAATCATAACCTCACATCAGATCTGGTGCCCACTGAGTGGCGCACAGCTGCTGTTATTCCACTTCACAAGGGGAGATCCACCTTGGATCCCTTGAACTACTGTCACATCAGTGTGATGAGCCTGATCTGCATGGCCATGGAATGCATTATCAGGGAAGTTTGGAACACAGACATTGGCAATCCTCAAACACTGGACCCCACCCAGATTGGGCTCATGGAGGGCCAGTCTTGCCTTTTGAAATGGATTGTCTGCTTTGACTCAGTCTGCATAGCTGGTGAAGAGGTGAAGAGGTTAAGGCAGTCCACAACGCCTATGTGGACCTTGCCAAGCCCTTCAATACCATACACCAGTCTGGAAACATAGAATAACACACTAATACGGCCATACACCCCTATGCCACTCGATGGTTTGCCACATGACTTACTGACAGAACCCAAACTGTAGGTGTAACTGTCTCAAAATCCATCCCCAGACAAGGGACAGGGTTCAGTCCTGGGACCACTGTTGCTTGAATTCTACATCTCTGTAGTACAGGCCAACAGTACGGGACTCTGGCTAACAAAGGTAACAGATGACTGCAAAATGGGAGTCATTATGAGCCTGACTGTACCACATGATATGTTACTGATACCAGCCTGACATCATACAGGTGGGATGGGGTACTGTTAACATATTGTGGCCTTGTTGTGTATGGTCCTGGTTATGGGATCTGCAACAGTTGGTAGTGTATTGCAGGTCAGACATGTTTTGCTTTGGGGGGATACCTATTCGTGCATGACGTATGTT
>NC_056735.1:1014443932-1014463932 GCF_019279795.1 Protopterus annectens | reverse complement strand
TACACACACACTTAGGAATTTGCTGACACACACTTGCCAGTGGTCGGATCAGAACTCCTACCTATCTACAGATTATTATTACAATATTACACTGTTACGAGATGCGCCACAGAGATTACACATCTTAAGGCAGTCAGAATGTCCTTCTAAGATTGAGGACATCAACAGGGATACTGACAGTTAAGATGTATATAGCTGTAAACCTGTGTGTTTAAAGTAGGAGCCCATTACAACCTGTATGAACAAACAAGACACATCATCTGCAGGTAAGACATAGGTAGGCCTGAGAGGTATAGTTGTAGCACAGCAAGCCCTGAACTGGAGCATGCCCATCTGTGGAATGGACAACTACTATCGCTATACAGGGTTACAATGGTCATGCTCATACACATAGAATCGCAGAACTTGTTTGGATGCATTGACTCCAATTACACAAGGTTACAGTGGGCATGCTCATACACTTAGTAGTACAGGGCCGTTTGGGATGTACTCTGACTCCAACTACACAAGATTATACTGGGCATGCTCATACACTTAGAAACAATGGGCTTGTTTGGATGCACTGACTCGAATTACACAAGGTGGCAGTGGGTACGCTCATACACTTAGTAGCACAGGACTGTTTGGGATGCACTCTGATTCTAACCACAGAAGGCCACAGTGTGCATGCTCATACAATTAGATGTACAGAACATGTTGTAATGGACTCCTATTGTAAACACACAGGTTCACAGCTATGTACATCTTAACTGTCAGTATATATGCACATCATACAGGTTTACTACCAGATACCTGTATGTGGCCCGTAAATTATATATCTGTGTCTGTGCTGTGTGATACACATGCATACATGTACATGAAGTACTGCCATATATATGTGAAGTATACACACTCATGCATGTGTGGAAGTGACAGACAATTGGTTAACTGGGACACACAGGTGGATGCAAAGTACAGCATGTGTCACACACATTGCTGCCCTGAAAGTCATACATTGATATCAGGTTGTGGACAGTGGCATTATACTTGGAATAGTGGCATGTGCAAGCATAATATGTGAGCCCCATTGTCTAATGGTACTGAGGTGCAGATGTCAAGATGACCTCTCCCAGCTGTGTTAGTAGTTGTCATTATTAGCAGTACCGCTCCATTAAGTATATCTGATATTGGTCATCTACACAACATCTGCTGCTGTCCATCACCTTAGATGTAGCATTTGATGCCAAGCACAATACTGCCACTTGCAGTGATGTCATGGTACGAGTGGCAACTGCTTGAGCAAAACAACGAGTCAATGTTCTGCTGTAATTATGAGGTTGTACAGTGTCTGTCATTCTGGGATGACATGACTGAAAGAAGACAAGCCTTTGTCACAGATCACATGCATTCATGATTCAAGGGAGTATGGATAATACCTAGGTTGCATTTACCCATATAGTGCCATCCCAAGGCAAATGTCCTAAACACAGAAGTAACACACTGATACCTACAAGACTATTGCATTGGATGCTTATGCTAACCAGTGCTAGATGTGTGGCTTTCATAATCCATTTGCTCAATGTAGAACCTGCAATGGGGAATACTGACATCTGTGCAGTGAGGAACACCTGGCTGAAGGCTCTGTAGTGTACAATACCACTACCACCATATAGACATGTGGGCCATAACAGTGGTACGGACCACTCCAGGTGGTGGTGTCCACATATTCATAAAGGCTACTCACAAGTAAAGACCACTACTCCAACATAATTTATCACAGATCAGTCAGGTACAGATGACAGTGGCAAAAGCTGCATTCTAGGTTGTATCCTCATATACATCCACCACCATGTCCTCAGACTGCCAATACACATCCATAAATGTGGTTTGAAACATTATAGTACAACACCAAATAACCTTCGACTGGTGGACTGTATCTAGCCCTACATCAACTGTGCAAAGTACCCATGTACTGACACAGTTGCATAATGTGTTATGTAATGCAATAATACCACTGTTTGTAACCAGATCGGTTGTACACATACCGGGGTCTCTCGGATGTTGTCAGCATTAACACAGTTGACTGTTGCTCTGCACCAGTAAACAACACCCTCATGGTTGGATATGACATAGATGTACCTGCCCTGGATATGTACATCCCACACTCATGCAACATATATGAAAATACCATAGCTGTTGTTGTCCTTTGTATATACAGGTGGCTACATTCATTACACGCATGCACATGAAAGATATGTCCTGAATGCTAACAGTACATAAGGTTCAATATCTATGTTGACAGAGGTAATATTCTCTCTCTACTGGTCACCCATGACACCTATCATATCATACAACAATCCATGTGGCATGTATGTCATTAGACATGTCCACCAAATTCAATGGGGTTTATATCAGTCCATCGAAATGGCTGAATATCAAATACCAGATGTTTGAACTGTAAAGTTCGAACACTGGTAATTGCGAAGCCACTGCCCACCGAATTATTTCCCAGGGAAAAAATTCATTGGGCCATTTCTGTGGTTTTGTGAGTATCAGGACTGTGGTGGGAAGTTACGAGTTAGGGTTAGGGCACAGGTTAGGTGAGTTAGGGTTAGGACACGGGTGAGGTGGGTGTGCGATAGTGAAAGACTTTAGGGTTAGGGCGGGATAGGTGAGTTAGGGTTAGGGCGCAGGTCAGGTGAGTGTGCGGTAGTGACAGACCTAAGGGTTAGGGTTTGGGTTAAGGTAAGTGGATAGGTAGTAGTGTATGTACAGTTTAGTGTAGGGTTAGATGTAGGATTTTGAGTGTATGTGTGTGGATTGATGTTGTTTTGGTGTGTTTGTGTTGCGTGTTTGTTTCTTGGAACAGTGATTTTTCCTGGGAAAAAAATCGCTGACTTAAGACTTCAATGTTTTTGTAGTTCGTGGTTTGAAGTTCAAACATTGGTGTTTGAACTTCAGATGTTTCGATGAACTGATATAGACCCATTTAATGCCTACAAACATGCCCAAATAACAGGATTGTAGGTCCTACACTCATGGCCTGTACTGACATACTCAGGGAAATACAGCTATGCTATGTATGTTCCTGAGTAGTTACAGGTGATATGTCCATGACATGTACAGCCATGTGTGACCCACAGCTCCTACATACACCCTGTGTCAACAATTGCAAGCCATGCATGCTGTGTGCTGTCTGGACATTAACCTTATTACCACAATAGCCAGAACATGCTGGGGTGAGATGTTTATAAGCTACAGATCTTGCACATGCATGAACAAGTGTAATGCCTTGCTCAAACAGAGCACATTGCTGGCACTCTTCCAGTAATCATGAGGTGTGTGTGGCAAATATGATGCGTGTGTGGAAAATATGATGTGCTCACTGTTGACCATTACAGTGCCCTGGCTTCACAGTGGAACTGTCAACTAACAGTTTGTGGGATCATGACATGGAATATTGCTGTGTGTGTGTCTTGCTAATACGTGCTGTTGGCATAAATGTACACTTAGCTACTCAGTGAAGGTGATTGTGTGTCCTACCAGTGCATGAATACAACGTCTATTGTGGTGTAATGCTCAGCTAGGTTTCACACATGGTGTGGGGAAGGTGTGGAATATATCTTCTTGACCTGCTAGTCCACTTACTGATGGAGACTGCATATGTGTACATGTATTGATGTGTGTTTATATTCCATGTGTGTGCAGTGTCTGATGTTTGAAGGTGACTGTTGTCTTAGTACATCATGCAGTTGCAATGCAGCCTCAACATTACCAAGTGCATATGGTGATATGCTCAAAGTACAGTAAGCTGTACTTAATTATGGACAGATGTTTGGACATAACTACTAAGTGATGGGGCTACTTTGCAGATGAATGATTAATGAGGACAGCTCACAGGTGTGTTACAGCCATTCCTACAATAACCTGTGTAACTGCTAAGCTATGGTTTTGTTAATTGAAGGGGAATATACACAACATAGAATGTAGTAAGGGTGACACTGAAGGCAAACCTCTTGACACATGTAACAGTAACACCTACCCTGTGCATATATTGTTCATATATCAGCACAGTTGGCAAAAGAAAGAGTCAATATGCTTTGTAGTTCATGTGATAGTGCTGTAACTCTGTAATACCTATCATGAAATAGGCAGGTGTTTGATTCACAGTACTGGCACGTGTGGGTGTGTGTGTGTGTGTGTGTGTGTGTGTGTGTGTGTGTGTGTGTGTGTGTGTGTGTGTGTGTGTAAATGTATGGCTGTCTCATCCCTGGAGTGAGGCTGTATTTTACCATAGTGAAATGATAAGACCCCCTCCCCCTATCTACTCAATGCAATCTAGTATCCCTGTTGATGTCATCAATCTTAGAAGGGCATTCTAACCACCTGTAAACATGTATGCCCTGGGGTGAGGCTTGTTGTTCATTAGCCTACTAATGAACCCCCCCTCCCCACATACACTCACCGCAATCTAGTATCCCTATTGATGTCCTCAATCTTAGGCCATTCTGACTACCTGTACATGTGCAATCTCTGTGGCGCATCTTGTAATTGCATAGTACTATAATGATGATTTGTACATAGGCAGGGGTCTCATCCCAACACTGGCAACTGTGTCTGCGTGTCTTAGAGTGTATGTTACTGTTTCTGTGAATCCCTGAGTGTGTGGGTGTGTTACTGGGGTCTATATTATAACACTGAAGTTCGTAAACATGAATGTTACAATATCGAACCCTAAACACCGAAATCCGCAAACATTGAACAGTCAGAATAGTGATTTTTTTCCCCTGGGAAAAAAAATTGCTCTTTCGAGAAACATACACACAGCACAAACACACACAAAAACAGCAATCCACACTCATATACTTAAAATTCTACACCTAAATCTAAACTAAAATTTACATACACTACTAGCTATCCACTTACCTTAACCCAACCCTAACCCTAAGGTCCATCACTATCACACATTCACCTCACTCGCACCCTAGCCCTAACTCACCTAACCCACCCCCTAACCCTAACCTACACACAACCGCACACTTACCTGACCCACTCTCTAACCCTAATTCACCTAACCCGCCCCTAACCCTAACCTGCACACAATCACACTTACATGACCCTCGCCCTAACCCTAACGTCCACACAACCGCACACTTACCTGACCCGCTCCCTAACCCTAACTCACCTAACTCGATCCCTAAACCTAACCTACACACAATCGCATACTTATCTGAACCCGACCCGTAATGTTCCAACACATCAACTGAAAACAGCGAAGCCACAGCAATGGCCCTGGGAAAGAATTTGGTGTCCCGCACCTTTGTTGTTTTCAGCGTTCGACAAAACTGGTTCGATATTATAACATTCGAACATTATAAAATTTGATGTTATAATACAGACCTGTGTTACTGTGACTGTGAATCCCTGTGGGTGTGTAAGCGTATTTGCATCCTGTCATGAGAGCGGATATTACTGCTTCCCAATGAGAAACCATTTTTTTCTACTGGCCTTTACCCTTGTCATCTGCTAAACCACTCTTTTACCTCCTTCCCACTCCAGGTAACTATACTTGTGATGTCACCCACTATGGATGTGATGGCTCTGGCCACAGTAGCTTACTAAAAACCAACAAATTCACCAGCAGGACTAGTAGACACAAAATTTATTTCTAGGTTAAGCACTTTCATCAAAGTAAAATTGACTTCATCAAAACAATATACAAACAGTCATGTGGATTTAAATATGTTACAGTAACACAGAATAGGTTAAAATCCCACCAATCAAACAAAAATCCCTTGAATAAATTAATACCCTAAAAGGCATACACTATAAAACTAAACAATCCAATAAAAACATTTCTATGAAAAAAAATCACATATTAAAATCAAACCCTTTCTGCTCTTTCTTTTAAAGCAGGCAAGCTAGATATAAAATCATTTAATCCTGGACACAGATTAGCTGCCAAATGAAGCTGCCACATCAGTTCCCTTTTGTTTAAAGTGTTTTTCCAATTACCACCCCTGGGCTTTATTTCTATTATATCCAATATCCCAAACTTGAATCCAGAAAAATTAGTACATATTTTACAATGCCTGAATAAGGCATTAGTTTCTTTTGAATTCTTAATATCATATAAATGTTCATATATCCTGGACCTGAGATCCCTCTCAGTTTTCCCAACATAAAACCCAGGGCAGGAATTACACTTAGCCAAATATACTATTTTACTAGTGTGACAATTACCCTTTTTAAAAAATACTGTGTCCTGGTTGGTATTGTCAAGTTTCAAACTAACAACTGACAATATAAATCTACACTGTGTATAACAACCACAGGCTTTAGTAGATTCATTTGATTTTGCACTGCTGTTGCTCATGTTACCCTCCAAGGAAACATGGATGACATCACGTGTGTGGGTTAGGGCCTTTTATCTCATTGTGGTGTGTGGATGTTATGCATGCGTTTGTTGAGGTGCCCTACATGTGTTTCTGGTGTGTGTGTGTGTGTGTTTATATACGCACACAGATCTGGCATGTGGCTGGCCTACACAGGGGTATTATTGACAGCTGCAGACTGTACAGGGCAGGTTTTATAGTTCACAGTGTCTGGCCACGACCACGTGACCTGCGCCTGCCAGGGATTGCATGGCCACTACCAGACAGAGGTCCAGATTGGATACTGTCTGATGACACATGCCCACTGGATCTGTGTCCCTGTTGAGACCATCCAGGACCACATGCATGTGGCCTGCTGTGTCCTGGTGTGGACAGCACAGCACCAGCTGCACTGCTGCAGCTACCACCACTATGGGAGCAGGCATGTGAAGTAGCATGTTCAACAGGTGATGTAGCTGGCCTACGTCCATGTGCCTATTGCCTCACTCCCACCAGATGATCTAGCACAGACATACCATACTCGAGGATTGACATGCCACAGTCAAGAACTCCCACTATGTCATGCAAACGTCTATACAAAACATCTGTAAGATGATGGTAAGCATTTGCAATTGCCTGGATGTTGTCAGTTAAAGAACAGACAGCAGCCCCCTGAAGCCTCAGACCTTCTCTATTGTGCCATTCAGCATGTGCCTGTGCCTCCATTACAGCCTGAAACATGCATCTGGTGACACCAGCTGATGTGCTATGCCTTGCAGGGGCATGTTGGCCAGAAGTTCTCCTATGAGCAGCCCTGGGCACATGATTGTGTTGGACATCACCAGTCAGTTGTCTGGGATTGTGGTGTGCAGGGACACCTTCCATAGTCTCTACACATGCCTGTTCCATGCTATCACCCACCAACTGTCCTTCCACTATGGCCACTGATGATGGGGTATGTGCAGGCATGAGAACTGTGTGCGGGGATGAGGGGGATATAAGTGAAATGGCAACCAGTGGCACAGATTCAGCCCCTGACAACCCTGCCTGTGCCTCAATCATACTTTCATCATCACTGCTAGAGTCTGTGGGGACACTAACATCATGTGGACTGCAGGAGGGCAACACACCTACATCATCACCTGTGAGGGGCAGACAACTGTACATTACAAGTTATACATCACAGTATAAACACACAGAGATAGACACACAGAGCAGACACAGACAGACACATAGAGAAAGACACAGACAAACACAGACAGAGAGACACAGACAGACACACAGAGACATACACACAGACACAGACAGACACACAGAGACAGACACAGACAGACACAGTCAGACACAGACACAGACAGACACAGACAGGCATACAGACACAAACATACAGACACAGACAGACACAGACAGACACAGAGGCACATGATATGGCACCCAACGGCATGCAACATTCATGTGATATGGCAGAAAGCATTTAGCTTAGACAATTATAGTGGTAGTTATCATACATCCCTGAGTTGCACACAACAGCATGCATGTGTTATAGCAGAAGGCATGCACCATACACAATTATAGTAGCAGTTAGCATACATCCCTGTATTGCACCATTTGTGTTAGCAGGTTATGCCCCAAGCCTGCAACACAATGCACGCACCATGCACCATTGCTCCGCACTGCCATGTTTTGTGCAACATACCCCACATTTTAACAGACCATCGCTGACCTGAGTACATCTGCCACTGATGCTTTCTTGTGGCCACTGCCCCTATGTGTGAGGAGGACATGAGCAGAAGGGTATGTTGAGTGAATACTATGTTTGCCTGAACCCTAGCTTGAATATCTCCCCCAAAGCAGTGCATGTCTGTTCAACATTATTCTGCTTACCCCTGAGCTGAGTCTGCAGACAATGTGGATGTGGCCGTACATACATGTTTGACATGGCTGTCCCTACTTTGTAATGGTGCCACAGACCAGCACAGGTTAACAGTACACCAGCCTGATATGTGGCATATGACCTTATAGGTTCATAGGTTCATACTAGGCTATCTGTCCTGGGGCAATTATAAGCCTAGCCCAATTCTGTATGGCTTACACCACCTCTTGATTTGAGTATACTGTGCCCTTTTTAAGGTTTAGTTTACTGTGCCTCTGTCTAATAGTGACACGGGAGTAATCCCTGGGACAAACCTACGCCAATCACATGTAGTATGACATGTCTTCTGCTGAAGTATTGAATGACATGCATACATGTTTAACACAATGATGTCCTTTCAAATATACAGTGAGGTAATGATGTCCCAATGCAGGGACGTGTTATACTAACATGGACCTTCAGTTGACGCAATGTTGTCAGTCCGCCCTACAGATATACAGTGACATACTGCACATTGAGCTGATGTGCATAGCCATTGCAGGGCATCATGTGGCTTCACTATTGCAATATAGTGTGAGTTACAGACACAATTCATAGCCATGACTGTGTTTAGATACAATACATATCTTATGTGGAATGTGACCCATGTCACTGAGGTGTATACACACTAAACCCTAATGAGGAATGTGTGGCACAAGTCACTGAAGGGTATACAAATGACACCCTTGCACATCTGCAACCATATTGCTGATGCCTGGCAACTATGCCCAGACATGGCTAACGTAGCAGTACTCCATGTCCCACATGCCATCTGTGTACCTCACACACATAAGGAGCAACCATGACTATGCTGTCTGACATCAGCAAGGTGAATGTACTGTATCTGTGACCTGATGTGGTTGTATGTGTATGCTGTGCAACACATGTATGTATTTGGATACTGTATAGGTGAAAGCTTTCACATCATGACACACCCAAGATGTTCAAGACATGTTATGTGGTGGTTTGATGTCATGCCTACACAAGTTGTGCACAGGCTTGTATGATGTTTAGTGTGTCACATCTGCAATATCACCATTACACAAAGGCCATAGTTGTATTGTGTGGAGCCAATGTACAACAGGGTGTACACACATGTACATTCCTTCTACTGTGTGTGCTGCTTCATGTCTCTGGCCATCCTCCATGGCCATGTGTAAACATGTTTTGTCCAATGGTTGTGATGGGCATCAATTTCATATGTCAATGTTGTCCCATATGACATATACCCATAGATGTCATATGCTCCACTGAGAACAGTGTTATGCAGACAAAGTGTGGCATGTTTGGGATGTGAGATTTCATGTTTTGCAGGATAGTTTACCAGCATTGTAGTCAGCCCACAAAATGTCATGGACATGTCAGATAGCACTTGACATTGTGTGACATTCATAGCAAGGGTATAATCCACAAGGGTGAATCTTGTGGGCTGGTCATACTCTATCTCCAAAACATTTAGAGTGTGTGCACACATATGCTCTCTGTATAGTACTGTTTGTATTCCCCACATGTGTAATGCTGATCTGTAGTACATGTCCCTACAGTGAAACACACCTCCACCATTGTATTTACAGCTGTCCACACATCTGGCAATGACAGCTTGTAAGGTTTAGTGTAGGTGCTTCATATAGTCTTCAATTATTCCACATGGTTAACCACTGTGATGCACTGCAGGTCTTATCTGTATATATTAACAAGGACCACCATACATTATGTGTACGTGTGTTAAATCACCACATGGCAGATAGCATGCAATTAATATATGTGCATTATCAAGTCTGATAAATAATAACAATCTTACCTGCAACAGGCTGCTGTTGCTGCAAAATGCCAGAGGTACCTAAATAGGAGTGTCACAGCAGTAAGATCATTATCCACACCTGTGTGATAGCTATAGGGTGCAATGTGCATGTTAGCACATAAGCCAGTACAATAGACTATATTATGGAGTATGCACATCTGTGCATACATAGAGTAGCAAACTATAGTATGTGGCATGTGTGCATACATGCATTGCATATGTTACATTAAATATTGTACAGTAACACATGTAACTATATTAAATATAGTTGTGTTACATGTGCAGCAGTAACTTCCCAGGCAACTCCTGGCTCAGTGGTTGTGAGACATCCACCTCCACAATACCAGCTAAATGGTTGTGGATGGAGTTCTGCAGGTTTCCCCAGGTTGGCCAGTAGTTCCTTGGTACGTGTGAGTGGAGACTGGGTGAGTGGCCCCCCACCTGTTGTAGCTTGTTCCCTGGCGATTGCATTTCATGATTGCACACTGTTTCGCCCATTTAATGAGGTCAGTGCAGTGTGGCGCACCTGCTGATAGGTGTGATTGTGGCCGCCAACATAATTTACTCTCCTGCAAAGTTCCTCCCACTGGGCATCCCGGTGCTGTGCATCCTGTGGCACATGGCTGAAGACTGTTTCATGGTTGTCAAGGAGGTATGGAATGAGGACCTCATCCTCCATGTGGGTGTATGGTGGCAGCCTGGCATGCGGCATACCTGGAAGACATAATGATGGAGATGGGTCACAGTAACTCACAGAGAAGTACAGAAGTACAGCTGCACATAGATGTGTATCACATTTATTATGATTACAAATATGTCTTTTCAAATCTGCATGACACTAACACCACTGACATGTTTAACTCACACACATTTGACAATTACTGGTGATTTGATGTTATCACCATATATGTGTGTGTGTGTCAAGTGATGACATTCCTCATACTCCATGTGGATGATGTCTTGATGTGGGAATGTCTGTTTGCCTGTACTGGTGTCTTTACCTATCAGTACATGCCTGGATGTGTTCACATTAATGCAAGAGACCTTAATGTTGTGTATATGTCACATATATAGTCATACACAGTCTTAAGGGACATGACCTGTGACCCTGCAGACTTGCTCAAGGAGAGTTTTACATGTATGTGTTTTGCCATATACATCTACATGGCACTGTACAGCAGTATAGCATCCTGCCATGTATTACCTGTGTTGCACATGTGAAAAACATGGGACAATTTCTAGCTTGATGGTATTTGTAGGGTTGGATAGCAACTATAGCATGTATGGTCATAGTGAACTAGCAGGCTATATGCCCTGTGCCACTTATGAGCCAAGGCTGAAAGGTTACCTAGCTGTAGCCAACAGACAGGTAACCTTCAGTGGCCAGTTCAAGCAGTGCCACAGAACTGATCCACAGGGTTACTGATATATTTGTCATGCAGTCATCACACTATGTCTCAAAGAGGGGCAATGTGCAGCTTTGCTGGACAGGCATGAATAATATGTCAGGAGTATGTAAAGTGTATGGGACAGGGATCTGTCAGGCATGTTATGATCCTTGTACTAGAAAGGTGGATGTCCATGAAGTATGTGTTTATTTGAAATTAGGATGTGTAAGTGTAGCATGTCCAACATCTCTGGGTTGGACATGGCTTTATTCAGGGTAGGCATCATGCTACATAGTAGAGCTAGGGTTTGGGAAGGCTGGTGTAGGCCATCTGAACATAGCCAATAACCCTTAAAGGAAATATGTGATCTATTATGGGTCACTTGAGTGTTGAGTATGGCTGAACAATGATCTCTGTATTCATGGATGGCACCCTGTCATGATTAGGGGTGCCACTTACGACTACCTGACTGGTGTGGTGAAGTGTCTATCAAAGGAAAGACTACTGTCCAGCTGCATCCCATACACACACAGTTTCCATTATGCTGACCGCTGCCTAGGTGGTAGTTCATGGGTACAGGGTTTTCAACATAGGGGATGACAGTGCAATACTTAGCTGTGAGATTGTGGCCATATGTCACACACCACACATCTGACCCACAAAGGCCCTTCTGTATGTTGCCCGCAGCACTCATTGAGTCAACTATTGCTCCTAGTTCATAGTCATTTGCAAACTTTAATAGGCAGATGCCTTCTGTGTTAGTCTGTGTGGTATAGATAACAAAGAGGGGGAGTACCAAGAGTGAACCCTGTATTACTGTAGCTGGCACTGGTTTGATGTATGTGTATTAGTCAGACACCTTCTGTAGTGTTGGTTCTGCCAGCAGTCCAGTTGCCAACCAATCCTGTGACATAGGAATGTATACCTAGTTTACTGAGTGTAGCTGGAACACAGTATGGGTGATGGTGTCCTAAGAACTGGCAAGGTCATGATATGCTGTGTGAATCAACCTTACTGTCATCTACATCTGTACTGTCTACATCAAATAAGTTGATCAAGGTTCATGGCCTTACAGACCAGACTCAGCAGGGTAGTAGCGGACTATTTCCCATTATCAGTGGTGTCTCCCCCCTTGTGGGGTGTGATAACTGTTTCTGTGCACCATTCATTGTGTACACAGCCTGACATGAAGCTATGATTGAACATGATGTGTATGTGGAGAGCAAATTGTTCTGACATTTGTGTAAAATACACCCTGGGATGTTGACAGGTCCCATGCAAGCTGTATGCATGGCTTTTTAGAGTGCAGCTTGTACCTGCATAGTTGTTATTACAGGGGCTCTGTAGTGTACATGAATATATAAATATGTGTACCTGTTGGGGGGGAGGTGAGAGTGGGTTTAGGTTATCCATGACCCTATCTGGATGAACAAGTGCTATTTCTGTAGGTGCAGTACTTCTCATGCCATAGTGCTGTGAAGCACGGCAGGTCTTGTTGTTGCCATTATGATTCATGACACAGCTATAGAATGCTCTGTGGTTGGTCTCATAATATGTGGCTGATTAGTTTCACACTAACTTTGTGTGGTTTTATATGGTGTATCTGCATCTGGCTGAGGCTGACCAGGGATCACCTCCACTCATGTGTGTTCTCTCTTGCAACAGTAACTACCTTCTGTGGTACAGTTTAAGGCAGGGTACCACCAGTTTACCTTCCTGTTTGTGTTTGGTTGAATCTTGGTTCTGTTTCAATAGCACAATCACTGCACTTATGTGAGTGCTTAAAGTGCATTTGTGTAGGATTCTGCATTTGCACATGCATTTATCATCTGCATGGGTGCCATGACAGTCACCACTTTGCTCTTAAGAAGCATAACATTGACTTTGGAGACTGACTATGTGTAGCATACTGTTAGCCCTGTTTGTGTGACTATGGTGATCCAGGTCATTGGGGTTAATGAAATCCAACATGCATTGAACACAGGTACTGGTACATGAGGAGTCTTCTCAGTTCATAATGTGATAGTTGAGATTAGCCATTATTATGGTTTTCTGTCTCAAACCTAACATTTCCCATTACAGCACAATATGACAGCTGGGAATGCTAAGGCATGGTGGGTGATCTGTCGCAAGGTGCAATTTGGATTCCACTTTGGCACAAAGGTAGTTGCTAAGCATAATGCATCTGAAGTTATGCAAATGCAACTAGCGTGGGAGTGTACATATCCTTCAGGAATATGGACACACCTGTGGCCTGTGTGTTCCAATAAAGGATATTGGCGAAGAGGTGAGGTATGTTTTATAACATGGTCATGCAGGGGTGCTCTCTGGAGCATTGAACCATTTCTCAGTCAATGCACAGCTATGTTCTCCATGTTAAGGGTTGACGTAAGTGAGTCCATATTGAGTTTCTGAAATGTATCACTGAGTAGCGAAACCCGCAGTTTATTGCTTGGCTGTCCCTGTTACAGCAGTAGACTTTCACTTGAACTTTGCATGATGAAGGCACTATAGGGGAAGCATGAGCCCTAGTCAGTATCCAGATTCTCAAGGGTGACAGGTGCAGGCCCTGTCTGGCAAAGCATCATGGTCTGTCAACCATGTTATACTAGGCAGAGAGATACTGGATACCCTTTGAATTACACCAGTAAATTAGACAATTGTGGAATACAATTCTTTTGTCCCTGTACTGCAGTATCATTCTGGCCAATGGCAGAATGCTACCCAGACCTTGTAACATACCTGCATGGGCTACAAGACCTGACAGTTCCTACATGTGTGTTTCCATGTTGTCCAGGCTACTGCATCACAGGTCCTGCAAAACAACATGGAATATGCCAGAGCCATGTGTATAGTTCAAAAGGTGGTCTGAGTGTATGGGTATGTTGCTAATAATGGCAAACAGGCAGCTGACAATATGTTTGCCATCATATAGCTTGGTGTGTAACATAGTGCTAGAGTTTGCATTCACAAATGAGTACTGTTGGGCATGTTTCTGGCCATGAGTTCTGAGAAGTGGCACAATTTGGCAAACTATGTCATACAGTTTGTGTATTTTGATGTCTGTCTATTCCAGCTTGGGAGTTCTCTTGCTTGGCCAGATACTTAGAAGCCTATGTGAATGTGTGTTGTTTCTGGTGGTATGTGTAGGTGTCCTTACTGTGTTCTGGTAAGCGTATATGTTGGTTGTGATGATGAGATGCATGTGTTAACCTACACCTCATGACTGTCCAGTCCAGTCAGGGCTGTAGACTGGACTTCCTTCCAGCTTACCTTTGTAGCTGCATCCCAGACAATGTGCGGGGTGTGGTGTTAATTGGGTTTGGCAGTGTAAATGGCATAGAGATTACATTCCCCAAGGATGGCCACATACACAAAGCTGATATTAGTAAACACCAGTAGCTGACTAGTGGACATGCCTGTATGAGCATTCAGTACTAGAAGTACCAAGTACTGTATTTAGTTTACTTATTGCTTATGAAGATGTTTTAGACAGTGATGCTCACAAGTAAATATTTGTGTTATGGATGTGACAACACTGGCTATTACAGAAATATAGTAGCTAACATTAGCAGCAATCCTCATCTGAGGAGCACATCACATCCTGATAGTTGATTACAGATGATGCAAGTGTCAACAGGTCTGTATCCTTTTCTGGGTATATTATTCACATATCCACCAGAACTATGAGCTCTGTTGGGCATGGACACCCACTCCACAAACAGACTCAAGTATCAATAGACTCTGCTGCCACTATCAACATGATCAGGATATAATCAGATACTGTAAGCCATCATCTATGAAGTAGCTGTTACACATGGGCAGCAGTCTCCTACATCTTACACTCCTACTGCAGATGTTACACTGGAATTAAAGATGATACGCAACTTTTCATTACCAGTACTGTGCACAACCTTGCATACAGTATTTGCAAGTGGCTGTTAGGTTGGCAATGAGAGGTTAGGCTACACAAACCTGAAAGTTCAACCAGTGTGTCTCTACTCTCAATATCTACTCTATGTAGGTGTGCACATAGCCATTTGTCCCAGCCCTGTAACAAGGGTCACTACGCATTTGCATAACATGTACAAATGCACAGCTGTTATTGCTTGCAAACTATACTAGAGAGGTGGATATTACATGTCTTATGTGCATGGATAGTTACCTAGCTCTTCCAGTTTTCTTTGCTATCATGCTGCCTAACTATCAGATGAATACAATTTATATGTATCCTGTTATTGAGTATTGTAATTGCCAATAGACATAACTAATGTTTGCATAACATAACAGAAATGCTATGTAAAATGGAATACAGATCTACCTAGAATACTGTACATTACACAGTTATTGGCACAATATCCCACAATCCAAATCATATTTGCAAAGTAAGCTTACCCTTGACATCTTCATCTCACTAATACACCCATAAACATGTCTACTGTTACTCTATATCAGCATATACTATCCCCTGTTATAGCACATACTTGTTGGGCCAACCCTGACAGTGGCTGGAAAAGAATTGGTGAATTCCAAGCCCATATATATCATCCCTTGTGGTGTATGAGGAGTTTGCCTTGTGACCTACAGCAGTATATACATAGAATACTACAAGCATTACTACTGCTCAGCAATACATCACTACAAGATAGCTATCTCCACTATATGCATTGATTACACTGTAATTATTACAGAACAGGTACTACATACACAGAAATACTAAATGTTATACATACCGTCATGTAATTGGAGGTGTTATTGACTGGTACTTTAATCTTTTTCGCTTTGTGTTTCAATCTTCTATTGGGTATTTTGTACTGCTCTGCAGGTATATACAGATGGTTTGAATGTTTGACAAGGCATCCTTTTACAGTTAGAGATCAGTAACATGTGCTATCCTGATCACCAATTGGTGTTCCAAAGTAGTTAATTACATGCACATCAGCTGTGCAGCTACTCCATTAGCCAATACCATGGCAACAGTGGAGTATAATTGAGTACTCCACTTGAACGTTGTCCCTTTGCCTTACTTGTAAGGAAAACAGCCTGGAAGTGTTGTCTGACATCTATTGCAACAGCTGTATGGAGACAAATACAAATATATTGTGTGTAATGCCTAGAAGATTTGGTCAAAATGTGAGTACCGCTGTTATATTTCTGAATATTGCTACTTGTGCAAGGTTTTTCTGTACCTAATACTTCTGCATACGTTTCAGTGTGGCCAGGATGTTTGACCAGCTCAAGACTGTATGGCTATGCATATAATGTTAGGGGGTTTACAGTGTGCTCACCAGACATCTTTAGTTTGGTGTAAATGTGTATCATACTGTGCTGATAATCAGTAGCTTGTAACACTTCCTGATGTAATTACTTTTCAACCCTCTGAAACAGAATTAGTTGAAACAAACCCTGTAACATCAGCAGCTGTTCCATTGTATAACAGCAACTATTTCACATAGGGCCATGTTAGTGTGGTTCTGTCCAGGTATGTCAAGGTTTCAGCAGATGTCGTACAGTGGGTGAATAATTGGTTATGCAAAAACCACAGAAGAACTGGAACAAACGAAAAAACAACCAGCCAGAGTATTCCACAGATTTATTAGGTACAATAAAACTCTGACGTCTCGGCTCTATCCCAAAGCCTTCAAGGAGTAAAATGCATTCAAAAAGACTTGCCTCTTATACTCTATACAAGCAATTATTCAATTAAAATATCAGATCAAGTATTTCCAGTTAAGCTCTTCATTGAGACCACATGGATACAATGTATTAAAATTAAGAATAAATAAAGACTCTTTAGTCAACAATCTATTATTTAAAACATTTTCATTAAACTTTGAAGTTTTAATCTTTTCCAAAACTCTGCCTTGTAGCCCCCCACCATCACTATTATGAAAATGTTCAAAGTGAGTTGCAATAGAGCTCAGTTGTTTCTTATTTTTTATATCCCTAATATGCTCTAACAATCTGATTTTGAAAGCTTTTTTTGTTTGTCCAATATAATATAAATCACACGGACATTTAAGTGCATATATCACTGCTTCTGTACTACAAGTAAAAATACTACTAGTATTAAATGGAATCTTATTAATAAAATCAAATTTATGTACTATAAACTTACATGCTTTACATCTGTTACAACCCACAGTTCCAACACTGGATATATTTAAATCCATCTTCACCTCTGGAATACTAAATTTACTTTTAACAATAAAATTCTGTATATTAATAAAATCAAATTTATGTACTATAAACTTACATGCTTTACATCTGTTACAACCCACAGTTCCAACACTGGATATATTTAAATCCATCTTCACCTCTGGAATACTAAATTTACTTTTAACAATAAAATTCTGTATATTTCTACCTCTTCTATAAGATAAAGCTAACTTGCTTTTCAGCCATGAGGTTACATTTTTCAAAAAACATGGTTCCAAAAATATCTCACTACTTCAGAAATTTTGGAACTATGCCATCCATAAGTAGAGACAAAATATATAGTCTCTAAAGAATTATTACCAATGTCCTTACATAAGACTGTATTTGAAAAATATTTAATATTATTCCCATTTATAAAAGAGCATAATTTTTTCCAACTGTATTCCATCAAGCCTTTTTCATATCCTCTTTTATTAAACATTTCCACTGTTATTTTCATTTCTTTACGTAGATCTTCCATATTGTTGCATAACCTAAGTATTCTAAGCATTTCACCATAAGGAAGAGCTTCTAAAGTATGTACAGGATGGCAACTGTCCCTATGTACATAATTGGTACCTTGCTCAAATTTTCTATGTACCTTAGTCTGTAAACTCACCCCATCTTTAATATTCAATTCTACATCTAAAAAAGAGATATTTCTACCCATTTGAAATCCATCAAATTGAAGATGAAACCTATTATTATTTAAAGACTGAACAAAATCTTCCACTAATTCCAAGCCCCCATGTGCAATAAAAATCAAATCATCTATATAGCGAAAGTACTTAATAACATGTTGTCTAAAAAATGAATTATTATAAATGTATTCCACTTCAAAGAGTCCCATACTAAGATTGGCATACATGGGGGCAAATGCAGCCCCCATGGCAGTACCCTGTTTCGGTCTATATAAAGCATTAGTAAATTCAAAAAAATTATTAATAAGACAGAAATAAATTAATTCTATAACATATTCTGTAGCTGGAGAAACTCCAAGAAAAAATCGTACTGCCTCTAAACCAAAAGAATGACTAATATTTGTATATAGGCTTTTTACATCTATTGTGAAAAAATATACATTATTATTCCAATTAATATCATTAATTTTATGCAAGAAATCAAGCACATCTCTAACATAGGACGAGAGTGTAATAACTACCGAACAAAGATAGTGATGTAGAAATACCCCAAGAGCATGTGTGAAATACTCACATCCTGCCACAATAGGCTTGCCCGGTGGTCGATTTAAATCTTTATGTACCTTCGGAAGGCAATAAAAATGTGCCATAGTGGCCTTATCCTTAATACCTAATTTATTTTTGATGTCCATATCTGTAAATTATCCTAACCTATTACCCTTAGATAATAGTTCATTATATTCCTTAAGGGCAGAAACATATTGTGGCAAATTTGTGGCGTCATACATATTAGCGTCATTTAGATGTTCCATACACATACCCAGATACTGAGAAAAATGCATAATAACTAATTTATTCCCTTTATCAGAGGGTTTAAAAATTATCTCATCCATCTTACTCAAGGAAACAAGAGCTTGCCATTTCATTTTGGTTAGGTTATATACATAAGACTCTTTCATTTTTTTATAGGTTCATAGGTTCATAGGTTCATACTAGGCTATCTGCCATGGGCATTTACAAGCCTAGCCCATAGTTTTGTGGCTTATGCCACCCCTTTTAATATGGGGAACTATACCCATTATTTTGCTGTGCCTCTGTCGAGCAGTGACACTGAGGTAATCCCTGGGGTATATCTGCGATCTCCCATCCATTGGTCAAGATTTCTCTTGAACAAGGCCAGCGAGGTGCTCTGCCTCACATATACCGGGATTTTATTCCACAGCATAGGGAGTCTTTGGGTGATGAATCTATCCCTCCAGCACGTCCTATTAATAGCCGTGTCGAGGTTTAAGTCTCCCCTTGTGGCTCTGACGGATCTAGATTTTTGAGGTGAAGCATATTCATCAAATCTGGGTTTGACATGGCCTTGTATGTTAGGCAAAGGTCACCTCTGAGCAAGCGTGGCGACTGAATAGACCTGGAGTTCTTTCAGTCGGCAGCATAGGACAGATGTTTGAGACCCTTTATCCTTTTGGTGAGGAACTTTTGTGGCCTCTCCAGCTGCTGCAAGTGTCGGGTCAGATACATTCTGAATGGGGCATTGTACTCAATCATTGGTCTGATGAGTGATGAGTATAGGGAGACTATGACCTCCTTGATCTAGATGAGAATCCCTTCATGATAAGGTGGACAATGTAGAAGGTCTTCCTAACTACTTTAGCTACATGGGTGTCGAATGACAGACTACTATCAACCTGGGTCCCCAGG
>NC_056735.1:1014341432-1014438932 GCF_019279795.1 Protopterus annectens | reverse complement strand
AATGCTGTAACCATTACACTATTGACATTAACGTTGCTTCTGCCTATTTCCAATTTAGATGATTTATATGTGTATGCTAGGCTAAGCAAAGGGCAGATGCACCCAAACCCACTGAGCTTCACTTACTCTTGAAATAAAAAATATAACAAATGAAATGAGAGGCTATAAATTAAATTCCTAACTACATTAGGCATAGCCCCTCACTGACACACTTCAAGTGAAACCTTGCTGTGTGAATGGGTAACAGAGTATACACCTCTGGGATCATGTGTCCCAGAACCATACAGCCAGAGGGAGGGGGAGCCCCTCCAGTTTTATAGCTGCAAGACCTGTTGGGGAAATTGAATGGTGTTGAATTTTCATGTTAACATGCCCCTTTTAGATCACTAAGTGCCCATATCACCCTACGCCACCCCAGTCTTCATCAGCTTCTGACAACTCTGCCTGGAATCACTTCATTGGCTATGCTTGACAGAGGCTCAGTTACTTCATCAATGGTGCGGGGAAAGCCAAAACACTGTAGCTATGCTTCTAAATGCCCTTGGGCAGATAGCCTACTACCTATCTGTGAACCTCTAAAGTGCAGGCCATCACACAAATAATATGTGAATAAACAGAGCTTTCAGATCACAATATACAGTGAGAAATCACCATGTAGTCAGAAAACAGTTAGGTACAGCAAGAAAATACAGAACACTGATACTTAATTACTCCAAAAACCTATCTTGGAAGCTAGAAGACTTGTATCAGTTTAAGGTTTTCTTTTATTAAGCAGCAAGTTACCTACAGGAAAGATGAGAAACAAGCACAGATGGGAAACATGCATACAATAATACCATATCAGCTTGCATGTGTCAGGCTTAGGCTTTCAAATACTGGCCAAGGCTCTTGGTGCCCCCATGGTGCCTTTTTTAGGCAAGGCTCAAAGGTGAATCCCATCTCCATAAATAGCACAATAACAAAATCAATGAGGGTTATGCTACTCAACGCCAGGAGTTGTAATCACAAAATGTGCACACTCACAGCACTCCTCAGTATGGACAACGTCAACATCTCTGCAGTAACTGAAACCTGTTTTAAGGCTCGTGAAAGCACAGCAGCATTACCAGACTACAACCCATACCACACATTTTGGCCACAGAACATGGACTGACACAGAGATGGAGGGGGTGTATCAATATTCATCAGGGATACCTACACCTCCAGGTTAGTGGGACAGCATGATACCTCTTAGATCATCCGTGTGCAGCTAGCATCAGCCACAACTGCAATGCAAACTGTGGCTTGCTAGAAATCACCTTTCTTGACCCAGGACCACCACTCCACCTACCTGGAGACACTGGAAAACATGACAGTCCTTCCGAACACCCTGGTATTGGTCGATTTCAACTACCTTACTGATAACTGGGAAACTTAATCGAGTACTCACTTCCAGGCCCAGCACTCCTTGGAATTTATCACCTCAAATGCCCTGTATCAGGTGGTAAACTCCCTAACCAGAAGTGGAAACATACTAGAAGTGGTAATCACCAACATGAGCGACAAGTGCACCACAGCAGAGGTAAACCGGTCACTGGGTGGAACTGACCATGAACTATTCACTGATGATTTCTACACCCAACCATCTTCCCCACCAAAGGAAACCATAGTGAAAACCTTTCCTACAGCTAACGTCACACAACTAAAGACAGAGGTGGGAGGTTTCACAGCCCCCACGCTAAGGGAAAACACTGCTCAAGATACAGAAAGATTTACAAATCACTCTATAAGCACCTACAAGGATGTATGGATCATGCCAACACTGGTAAACCAAAACTCGCTCCTCCAAGACAAGGACACCAGTCTGGTGGACCCCTGCAATAAACAGGCTATACGGCAGAAGTAGGACAGAAGTCCAGGAAAAGAGCAAATCCCAAGAAGGACAGACATTGGTGACCAATATTATTAAGAGACTTAGGTACCTCATGAAATCATCCAAGGCTAACTTCAACAGGAAAATAGGCAAGGATTCGAAAGATAACCACAAAGCCTTCTTTGGCTATGTCAAGGATCTAAGTGGTAACACACAGATTTGCACTGTGCCGATGCAATATAGCACAAAATATACTGAACCTACTGATATCGCCAACGTCCTTGCAGATACATTCAGTGCAAACTTCAACCCCTAAAGAGCCCACAACAATACCCAAAAAGTACAGTATCCCAGACATCAGAGACACACAGGTAGAAATAGCCCTTTCAAATGGCAAAACACAGCATCAATGGAGGCAGATGGTGTCCCAGACTGCGTCTTGCAAATACTACAAGATGAACTAACCCCCCACCTAATTAAGATTTTCAACCTCAGCCTCTACAAGGTTACATGTCCATACAATGGTGCATAGCAACTGTTATTCCACTCCACCAAGGTGGAAACACAACTGACCATGGTTACTACCACACCATAAGCCTGACTAGCCTGGTCTGCAAAGCTATGGAGTGCATCCTCATGGCACTCATTAACAAAGACATTGGTAACCTCCAAACACTTGACCCAATCCAGGTCAGCTTGGTTGCTTGCAGATCATGCCTACTGAACCTGTTTGACGTCTTACAGACAGTCACCAAGGCATTAGATGAGGGGAGAGGTGGTTCACACATACTACCTGGACCTCACCAAGGCTTTTGACACCATTCCCCACTCAGGTATTATTGATAAACTCACCAGCCTGCACATAAACCCATACATCAAAGGATGGGTTGTCAACAAGCTTACACACAGAACCCACATGGTAAGACTAACAGCCTCCAGGTCCAACTCTTAACCAGTCACAACTGGTGTACCACAGGACTCAGTCCTGGGACCCTTACTGTTTGGCATATACTTCTCAGAGGTACAGGCAAACACAGGTGGACTACGGTAGACCATGTTTGGCAATGACTGCAAACTGGGAGCCATAATTCGCTGTCCAGCTGACACAGACATCCTTCAAAGGGCCTTACAGCGACCAATACAGGGTGTAAAAGTCATGGCCTCAAGCTAAGTGCCACAAACTGCATGGTCATTCCATTTTGGAAAAACTAAACACCCACATATTAACACATAAGTGGCAGCCACCTTAATACGGATGAGGTAATAGGGGATCTGGGGACTAAGGTAGATAGTGATCTCTCCTTTGACAATCATATCTCCAAAATAGTTAGGACATCCTTCTATGTAAGCCATCTGATTACTAAAGGGTTCGCATCTAGACATACTGATGTTATAGTGCCCCTTTACTCATCACTCATCAGTCCCATCATATAGTATAATAACCCATTTGGGATGTACTTCAGAAGACACTTCCAACAGCTGGACGGACCAATCCAAGAGGATTACTGGCCTCAAACATATGTCCTATGCAGTCAGAATGAATAAACTCCTGCTTTACTCAGTGGCATCTCGTTTACTCAGAGATGATCTCTGCTGGCCTACAAAGCCATGTCCAACTCAGGCTTAATGGATATGCTCCACCTATGGGACTCCATGTCACAGTGATCCAAAAGCTGTGGTGAGCTAAACCTTGCCACAGTAATAACTAGAACATGCTGGAGGGATGGATTCTTGTCACAGAAACTCCCCATGCTTTGGAACAACATCCCTAATTACATTACATGGAGCCCTTCACTAACACTCTTCAAGAGAAACCTTGAAAAGTGGATGGGGAACAGTAGATACACCCAGGGATACCACCATTGGCTCTGCTCCACAGAGGGACAGTTAATTAATCAATGGGGTGGCAAAAGTTGACACATTTTGGCTAGGCTTATGAATGCCCTCAGGCAGTTAGCTAAGTACCTACCTATGAACCTATGAACCTATACATAGAGTATCAGCACATGCTGATAGCTTAATTTACTTTTCAGGTGTTGTGTTACCTTGTGCCAATAGCAGTTGTGTGTGCAATAGTTGAGGGCTGCCTATGTTGGATGCACACAGTAGACTGCCTATACATTTCAATTTACAGGTAGTTTTGTATGTGTGCCATCCATTTTTACTGTGTGTGCAGGTGGAGAAAGGTGTCAGTTCCTAGGTGCCTACACTGTCAGTGTATGTGCTAAATGTTCCCTCCTTGCCAAGGCATGGGCATACGGGGAACACCTCCATCTGCCTACTGGGGCTGGCTCAGGATGTTCGTGGTCTGAGTACCTCTGTGCCTGTGGGGCCCTTGGCAATGGTAGTGGGCTGTGAGGGCATTCGCCATTCTGTCCCTGTTGCAGCTGTTTCCACAGGATCATATTGTGTAGCATGCCACATATTATGAAGATGTGGGCACATGTACCTGAAGAGTATTGCAAGGCTCCATCAGATATGTCCAAGAAACGGGACTGTGATTTAAGTATCCCAAACACATGCTCTTGGATGATTCTGGTTTCTGCGTGTGCCTCATTATGGTGCTCTTGCATGGGTGTGTGTGCATTTCTGATGGGAGTCATCATCCACGGTTCCAGTGCATAGCCAGCATCCCCCACCAGGTGGCCATATGGGATGTCCCCCCTGGCAAATACCTGATACAGCTGTGAGGCATGCCAGATGTGGGAGTCGTGATAGCTTCCAGGACTGCCAGCACCCATATCCATGATAATGCTCTGGGCATTGCACACAACCTGGCAGTTGATGGAGGAGTATCCCTTGTGGTTTATGTAGCGCCTACCCTGCTCACCGGGTGGTGACTTGATCTGTATGTGCGTGCAGTCTATTGCACCCAGTACCCCTGGGTATTCTGCCACACGATGAAAGAGATGCGTATTGCTGGCCAACTCCTCCTGCTTTCGGTGGAAGTATATGTGCTCATTGGCATGTGGTAACATGGCATCCAGAAACTGGTGAAGTACCCTGGATGCTGATGCCAGTGGGATCCCCATGATATCCCCAGTTGGCCTTTGAAAAGTACCTGTGGCTAGTATCCTCAGGCTTACACATACCTTCGTATTCACTGGGATGGGTTTCCCTCTGCTTGTTCTGGCTCTGAGGCATGGTCAGCACAGCTCCACAAGGTGCTGTAGGGTGTCCCTGTCCACCCTGTAATGCTTTACTATCTCCAGATCATGTAGCCCCTGGTAGGTTACCCTGGGTCTGAACACTCTTCTCCTCCTCTGTTGCCTGAGGTGGCTGTCAGCATCATCCTCCACACCACCTTCAGTCTCCAACACATGTTGGTGGATCAAAGCTATGGCAGCCCCTAACATGTACATGTTAAAAGTTCCCTGTATGTATACACCAATGGTGCAGAGTGTATGGGAATACACAAGTGTACGTGTGAGGTGCTTTCCCACTTTATACTATTGTGCTATGAATGCTGCTGATGTCATTGGCTGTGTTTGAGCAATACCAGCTGCAGAGTATCTTAATTATGGGTTTTACAGTGAGTACTGCAAGTGCGGGGCCTGTAGTGTGGAGTTATGCTTGCCTGCCTTGATTAATCTGTTGCCCTTTAATTCACTTTTAAACTTGGCTCCCCTCCCATTGTCATGCATGCATCCACCTGCCACCTTTATTGTGTTGTACTTTCTCTACCCAGTCATGTATTGCAAAATGTGTTTTGTAGCTGATATAATGCAAATCTGCTTTGTTCTGCTGTGACACTTTACTGTTTTCTTTGCAGTACAGCCCCTCCCCTTTCCTGTTCTGCAGCTAGCTGCTTGCAGCCTTGTTAGCTGTTGTCAATGGCCCACTGTAGGTTTCTAGGTGTTAATTATTCATTTGTACTCCAATTTCCCTATTGCAGCATTTCCTTATTTTTTTCCTATATACTTCCGGCTTCAGCTCCAGTGCTCGCCGCGCAAACCCATTTACCGAGTTTAAGCATGTTTTAATCTCCATTCACATGCATACTCAGTTACCTTGTGTGCTCTCAGCTAAGCAAAGCTAAAGTCAGTTCAACACACCCCTTTCCTACAGCTTTGGCTAGCTTTGGCCAAACTGGATCAGCAATGCTCTAATGTGCTTACAGCAAAGGTGACACAGCCCTCTCTTGATGTCATCTTTATCTCATGAGCACACCTCAGTGTTATAACACTATGCTGTGAGGTGCATCCTTACACCACCAGGGAATCTGTGATTCACTATAACTCCTCTCATTTACTTGGAATTGCCTTCTAATTCCTAGATACCGCTCATAACACTGGCACAGCCACTTAGCAACCCTTGCACCATGGTGTGGTGTAACATGCCTGCCATTGACTATTATGGGGAAATCATGATATGTGTTACATTGCAGTTTTATTCTATATTTCTCTATTTTCCTTGCGATCCCGTTTGTGTGCAGCTGCCCTACGCTTAAACTTTGCGATAGTGCGAAAAAAAAAATTAAATGTTATTTTTATATTTTGAACATTTTTTTTTATGCCAATGGCTATATATTTAGCCATTGGCATATATTAACAATATAATACATGTGTCTGGCCAGCTGTCATGGCTCCGATTTTATGTTTACAAAAATGTAAACTGTTTTTACAGTCTACATTTCTGCATGCTTACACTATGCCTGCACCACTTCCTGGATCGCTAAATAACTTCATTTGCATGCTACACTGCTGCAAATGGGGTAATTAGCATACAGGTGCTGGGAGCTGTGCTGGAGTAGCGTACGCAGGTAGTGCATGTGGAAACAGCTCGTACCTGGATCGCTCGCTGGTCATATTTGGTGTTGGAATGCCAACACTACGCCTGCACCTGGCGCAAGCTTCGTGAATCCCGGGGTATATTCCTGAAGTAGTTGAACCACAGATTCTAAAAATCCTTTTATAACTGAAATATCTCTCTTTTCACATACTTCTCCAAACACTTCACTGCATATTGTGATTGCAGAGGATGATATTCAAATCCCTTTTGTCTTCTTTCAGGAGAAAACAATGACACCACTTTGAAATCCTTTTCTCATCAGCTACAGTTAAATAGTACCAGATTTTTTAACAGGATAGACTGTATACTTTTTACATTTCACAGATTAGACTTCTTCAGCAGTTCCATGAGTAAAGGCTCTTGTGGAGTTCATTTACTTTTGAAGGAGTGTAGGACAATTGCTTTAATGTAACTGCACATGTTAACTGTATGTAGTATATTATGCAGTATTTATACAGCAGTTGTACTGTTGTTAATTTTTATTTTTGTAAAAAGATGCTAAACTATTTACAGTTAAGTATATCATAATGCATCATTTATGATATAAATATAAACTGTTTTCTTACATTTTGCATGTTTAGAGAAAAAAGTGTTTTTTTCACAATTTAGTTGGATTGCTGTAGTACTAAGAAAAAAATGCAATGCCATTAAACATCAAAATGCAATCTGTCCTTTCCTTTGAAACACCACTAAAGTGTTAACAACATCATTTCACAGAGCTACCATTCCACATAGGTCTACAAAAAAGGAAACTATTTGTCTATGACCACTAGTGCCTTAAATACATTTTCCAGACAAAAACCATAAGTGGAAGGTCCTGAGAGTGTATGCCTGCATCTGTGCCGCTGATTGCCAAGGCTTACGTCATTAATGAATACCTCTAGAAAGCACACCTCACTTCAGAATGCACCTTGTTATATTACAATCTCCTGTTAAAATTCCATGCTTAACTTTTGCATGAAAATGTAAAGACCTGATTATTTATTTACTGGCATTTCTTAAATCATGTGACATGGCAAAGTAACATTTAAAGAAGTTGAAGAAAAGGGAAAAAGCAAAATAAATTAGCATGTATCACTGGCCAAATGTTCTGTGATTTTTATTTAATATTATTTCACATATTCTTCTCTGAGTAGCATTGGGCATGCTGTATTGGCAAACAAATTGGTGCATTAACAGGTAGACCGATGCATCTGAACAGGCAAACCAATCAGTGCATCTGAAAGCATATGTGGAATGTGAGGATCTTCTGAACATTCTGGGTGGTGGGTTCAATGCCAGAGTGTTTACACAATTTGTATCTAGCAGTATATAACACTGTTACATATTGGTTTTACAGGCATCTCTGCATAATTATAGCAGTCACTACCTGCTGCTATGACATACAACTAACAATAAAATGACAAGCAGCATGGCTGGCATTGTGTCTGGGGAGACTATCAATTCTCTTTTGATAAAGGAATGTATCATTTTAAATTAGCTTCTGAGGTTAAAAACATTAAGGGGAAGTACAGGTATCACTTTGTAAGTGATCATTTAACTACATCTTAAATAACAGTGCAGTCACCTTACTTGCATGCTTATTGTACATGTCAGCTACATTCTCTGAATGGTCTCTTCTTCCACTAGTATAGAAGGTCAGAAATGTACCTCCTCAGATCAATGTTGCGGTGCTTGCACTGGTCACCAGAGCAGACATAACCCAGGCAAGCCTGTGCCAGGTATCCACCTTATAGCATGGGCCCTCATAAGAGACCCCTATAAGGCACTTCTGGTGGTCTCTGTAGACAAAGTACAGAAACATTGTATTCTTTTTGGAGCAACACCTTGGAGCTCGGTTACACTCAGTCCTCTTTGAAGTCATAGCCATGTAGCAGGTCACGATCCAGAAAAAAAAATGATACCCTTATCATGGCCATGGATATTACTGTAGTCAACTTGTGACATGCTTTTTCACCTTTTGTACCATGGCTAATTTTGGTGCCACTGTACCTTAGTGCGAATACAGATGGCATAGGAGGATGGAGATGAGATGAAAACTCTGACATGTAAAGAATTTACCAGTAGCACAGTACTTACATATGCTTCTCTTTCACACATTAGTTTCTCTATAAGCTATAATATGTCAATAGTTTACCCCGTGTGACCACCAAGGACCTTGACCTGCCCATGCCTTGGCCTATTTTTCTCTTGTACTCATGCAAGTGCATAATATTGAATGAGCCTCAAAGTGCAGTCTGTCAGAAGTGTACAACATAATAAGAGTGCAATTCATAAATATTTGCTCTAAATCTACTCTGTGCGAAAAGATATACAGCATTTGCCATTCATATTTAAGGTTAGTGTCAGGGCGGCTATCTAACAATGGCTGTTACATCCTCTTCTAGCTCTGTTACAGTGCACAGGATTAACAGAATACAGTTTATCACACTTGTAACCATTAATAGTTTTGACAGAGGAAGTACATTTTACACCATGGCTCTAAACAGTCTCACTAGCATATTCACCATGCTAAAACTTTTAAATTGCATGATCAAAATAGCCATGGACATTACTGTTCTCATCACAACGCAGATTGAGAAGAAGAAGAACATATAATCTGTCTAAGATACACTTCTGTTCTTATATGGTTACTGGTTCCCACTATGTATCATGGTAACATTTAAAAACATACAATATCTCCTACCACAACATGGATGACAGTTGTACACATGGCAAGTGCCACATCATGGGTAGCATGTATAGGTGATCATGTCAACACTGGGAATTGTCATGTTTTGCTGCGGTAGGGGCATACCATATAGGGCATATCATGAAATTTTCTTTGATTTTACAGGTGGTCATGCCTGATTTTTATTTGACATTTGTTTATTGAGAAAGTCTGACTGGGATAAAATCTAATTTTCAGCTGAGATCTGGGGAGAAAACCTCCACATTGACATAATATGGTTACAGTTAAATAAAGTTATTGCAAAGTCTAATACAGGAGAATGACATATTAATTAAATAAAAATTCAGCTTCATTTTATACAGTGTGAACCTATACATAAACAGCAGAAATATTTGGACAGCTATAATAAGTTGAAAAAGACTGTGTCCATAGATAAAATATTCACAGGTTGCAGTTCATAGACATGACATTAAACACATTGACTACAACCTTGGGAATAGAGATGACTAGATAATATAACCTGGGCAAAAATGTATTTGTTCTTTCTCTAAGAAATAGATTTTGCTAATTCCTTCTCTCTGAACATAGGTGAAGTATGCTGGTGATGGAAGGAGGGAGGGACTAATTCACCCTGAGATACTGAATGATACTGCAAATGAAAATTCTCCCAGACATAGAATGATATGCTGCTGCAGGCCCTCTTTGAGTATGGCTAGCAAGTTTTCTGAAATGAGAGATTTGACCAGGCCTTCAGTGAGCATACCCGGTGGCGCATTTTACTTATTCCTGCTGATGGCCAAAAGAAGACGTATGAACAGGTCTGTAGAAGGATCAAACATCCTGGTGTGTACAAACACCAAGGCTACTTACCTGATATAAGTGTCGACATCCACTTCTGACAGAGTCATTACAGACAGATACAGAAAAGTTCCTAGCATCTCTGTATGGAATCTGGACAGTTCTAATATGTGCAGTGGGATTCTGAACATGGGTACTGAACTGGACCCAGCACTTTGAAACTCAGTTGGTAATAATGCAGTTGGGTATATTGTAACATGGTGTTATCTGTATTACTGAATTGATTCAGGCCCAAACAGCCACATGATAATTTTTCATATTCATATGGCAAACCACCACAGGAATATTTCAGAGGCATAGCTGGTTCAGCTAATGTCCTGTCCCATTCTAAAGAAGTAGTGCCCCACCCCCTTAGTGAAGAGCAAAAAAAAAGTCTGTTCCTTCTACTGGCACACCAATCAGGTGTCCGGATACAGATGAACCTGTCACTAAGCAGCATATTATCTTCACCAAGGATGATGCCACAATACCAACAAAAGATGACTGATTTTAACAATTGACTAAATTTCTGGTGTCATTCTAAGGGGATCCAATATTTGTCATACGGGCTAAAACTTTATCTTCCCCAGAGAGCCTTTTTTAGGCAATGCCAAATTGGCAAGCCAACCTACATAGCAAAATCGACTCAACTGAACCTCAAGGTGTCACTGCTCAATGCCAGAACCTAAACAAAAAGCTAAACTCCCTCCAAGCCCTCCTCATCCTGGAGAATATAGACACCTATGCAATTAATGAGTCATGGTTTAAAGCTACAAAGTACCCTGGCAGTTCAAGGTTTCAGGGCCTTCCACACATTTAGACTAAGTAGCTACACAAATGGGGACTAAAGGTTGAGGTGTCTTGATATACATCAATAAGAAGGATAACTCTAGGTTGGTTAAATGGGCCTATATTATATCTTCGAAAACACTGAACAGTGAAAACCTGTTCAGCGACCCTAAAAGAATGAACTGAACTCCACTTACAGCAAAAGCCCAAATCACTGATTTTTTTCTTTGGAAAAAAAATTGCCTGCCCCATACAAAACGAAACATAACTACTAACATTGCAAAGTGGGGAGCTTTGCCTACAACACCCCCAATGTGATGGGCTGTGCTCCCACACTCCCCTAACTAAATATACCAACTCTGAGATCACACCACAATGGGGAAAAGGGCAAACTCACTATGATGGCCAAGCAATTTCTTTCCCAGAGAAAGAAATTGCTGATTGGGGCCTTTGCTGAAATGCATGTCCACTCTTTAAGAGTCATGGAACAGGTGTTCGCTGTTCAGTGTTTTTGAACTTTTAATATAGAACCGGTTAAACAGGATGATGTGCTGGAGTTTCTGCATGTACAGGTCACCACAGATAAAATCCCTTTCCATATCCTAGCAAGCTATAGGTCATGCTATACGACCCATGAATATCATGACACATACTTAAACCTATTGGAAACATTCACCATCCAACCCAACAATTTACTTATATGGGAGTTAATTACCCTTCTATAGACTGGAAATCCTACACAGCCTCAAGTCAGCAGGCACAGAGATTCCTAGACTTTGAAAATACAAACACCCTTAACCAGTTAGCCCATTAGAGGTTCCCACATACTGGACCTCATACTCACAAATGAAGAAAAATGCTGCACTACTCCCAATGTCACATCCTCCCTGGAAAGGTCTGACCACAAAGCTGCCTCCATTAAAATCAAAATCAACTCGGTAACCCTAGTAAATCCAGTAACGAACTATTCCAAGACAAATTACTGTTAATTAAGTGATAATTTGCCAAAACTCAGTGCCCCACCAAACTCAGAGAACAAAGCAGCCTATGCAGAATTGTTAACAGAAACATTATACAACCATGTCAATGGCTGCATAGAGGCTGCTGTACCTACCAGATGTAATCTCAAAACTAACTCCAAAAACAAACCATCCTGGTGGCATCTAAGATTATAAAAAGTTATACAACAAAAGAAAAAAATCATGGCTAAAGTCAGAAGTGAAACTTCCATAAAGATAACTCTCTCATCAAAACAAACAGGCAGCTAAGAGGGTTAATTAAATACAATAAAGCCAATTTTTAGGTCAAGATAGCCTCTCAGGCAAAAGACAACCATAAGGCTTTCTTCAGCTATGTCAGAAACCTCAAAGGCAGCACACTACAGTGTGCTGAACTGGTGGTGAATGGTGCCACATTCACTGAGCCGGATGATATAGTGAATCTAATAGATGACAAATTCAGTTCTAACTTTATCACTCCACTCACCCCCAGCCATTTACCAAGAAATACCTTTGCACATAACCCATCCAACTATAAATAAATAGTTCATAGGTTCATAGGTTCATACTAGGCTATCTGCCCTGAGGCAATTATAAGCCTAGCCCGATTCTGTATGGCTTATGCCTCCCCTTGATTTGAGTATACTGTGCCCTTTAAGGTTTAGTTTACTGTGCCTCTGTCTAATAGTGACACGGGAGTAATCCCTGGGACAAACCTACGATCCCCCATCTACATATCGAGATTCTTCTTGAAGAGATTCAGTGAGGTGCTCTGCCTCACATGAACTGGAATTCTATTCCAGAGAGCAAAGGGAGCCTCTGGGTTATGAACCTGTCCCTCCAGCAAGTTCTATTTATTTCTGTGCTGAGGTTCAAGTCCCTCGAGCATGTGGCTCTAAGGGATTTAGATTTACTGAGGTGGAGCATGTCCATTAATTCTGGATTTGACATAGCTTTGTATGTCAGGCATAGATCACCTCAAATTAGGCGGTATGCAACTGAGTAGAGCTGGAGTTTTTTTTAACCGAGCAGCATATGGCATCTGTTTGAGACCCTTGATCCTCTTGGTGAGATACTTTTGGGGTCTTTCTAATTGCTGCAGGTGTCGGGTAAGGTACATCCCAAAAGGGGCATTGTATTCTATGATGGGCCTGATGAGGGATGAATAAAGGGGCACAATTACCTCTCTTGATCTAGATGTGAAACCCTTCGTGATGAGGTGGGCTATGTAGAAGGTCTTTCTAACCACTTTGGCAATGTGGTTTTCAAAGGAGAGATTGCTATCAACTTGGGTTCCCAGGTCCCTAATAACTTTCTCTGTACTTAATGGGTTTTCACCTATGTGGTAATTTGTGGGCACATTGTTTTTGCCAAAGGGTATGACTATACATTTTTTGGCATTTAGCTTTAGACCATGGTTCTGGCACCAGTTATCTGTCTCTGTGAGACCTTTTTGAAGGATGTTTGTGTCAGCTGGAGAGTTGATTATGGCGCCCAGTTTGCAGTCGTCTGTGAACTTGGTGAGCCATTGTCCTCCCACGTTTGCCTGTACCTCAGAAAAGTATATATCAAACAAAAGTGGTCCCAGTACAGAACCCTGTGGGATGCCACTTGTGACTGGTTTCGAGTCTGACATGGCTCCAGCAAGTCTCACTCTGTGGGTTCTGTCTTTGAGCCAGTTTGCGACCCATCTTGTGACATAGGAGTTTATATTTAAGCTGGATAGCTTATCTATGATACCCGAGTAGGGTATTGTGTCAAATGCCTTTGCAAGGTCCAGATAGGCTGTGTGGACTACCTTCCCTTCATCTATGGCTTTGGTGACTGTTTCAAAGAAGTCAACCAGGTTCAAAAGGCAGGATCTGCCCTTGACAAAGCCGAACTGTGTAGGATCTAGTGTCTGTAGGTCCCCAATGTCTTTGTTTATGAGCTCCATGATGATCCTCTCCATAGCCTTGCAGACTAAGCTAGTCAGGCTTATGGGGCAATAGTTTCCAGGGTCAGTAGAGGCTCCACCTTTGTGGAGTGGGACCACTGTTGCTGTACGCCATTCTGTGGGCACATATCCTGTAGTGAGGCTGAGATTGTATAGCTGTTTTTTTGAGGGATTAGTTCCTCTTGGAGTTCATGTAGGACGCAACTTGGGATGCCATCTTGTCCCATGGAAGCAGTGTTTTTTTGCTTTGGAGAGGGCAGCCTTCACCTGAGCATCAGAGATGTTTGGGAGGCAGCCCTCTGCTGGGATAGATACTTGCTTTTTTTGGGGGGAGGGGGTGGAGAAGTTTGCACTGAACCTGTCTGCCAGGATATTGGCGATGTCTGTGGGTTCAGTGTATTTTTTGTCGTTTAGAATCAACTCAGAACAAGTCTGGGAGTTGCATCCCAGGTTTCTAACATAACTGAAAAAAGCCTTATGATTGTCTTTGGTGTCCTGTGCAATTTTTCTCTCGAAGCTGGCCTTGGAGGATTTTATGAGGGATCGTAATTTTTTGCTAGTACTGATCAGAGATGCCTTCTCTGTTAGGGATTTTGCTCTATCATGTAGTAGCTTCCTCCTTCTGTTGTACAGTTTATTTATGGCAGGGGTCCACCAGACTGGACGCCTGCCTTTGGATGATTGGGTCTTGGTTTTGTTTGGGATAGCATGATCCATTCATTCCTGGAGATGTCCGTAGAATGCGTTTATATAGGATTCTGCAGTTTGGACTACCCTTGTTAAGGTCAAGAACACAGCCTCAATGGGCCCTGATAATATCCCAGGATGCCTCTTGAATAGTCTAAAATATGACCTGTCAGTTACTATTTAACTATAGTCTTAAAACAGGCTTCATGCCACAAGAACAGAGAACTGCAACAGTCATCACTCATCATAACAGTGGACCAGCAACAGATCCCAGAAACAACAGACAAATTAGTCTAGCTAGTCTTATATGCAAAGCCAAGTAAACAATTATCATGGAAAAGATCGACAAAGACATAGCAGACTTTCAGACACAGGATCTGTTCCAGTTTGGCTTTGTCAAATGAAGGCCATACCTACTTAACCTGGCTGACTTCTTTGAAAATGTTACCAAGGCCATGGATGACGCTAAAACAGTTCATACTGCCTATCTTGACCTGGCTAAGGATTTGATACAATGCCCCACTCTGGCATTGTTAACAAACTTATAGAATTACCCATAAATCCTTATATAACATGCTAGGTGGCCTGTTTGCTTACAAATGGGACCTAGGATGTTAGGATTGGAGAGACCAGCTCCTCAAAGAGGCTTATCATCAGTGTAGTCCCTCAAGGCTCTGTGCTGGGCCCACTCCACTTTGACACGTACTTCTTGGATGTCAAGGCTAATGTTAAAGGCCTCTGGCTGATCAAGTTTGCAGATGATTGCAAACTGGGAGCAGGCATAGAATCCCCTGAAGACACTAACACCCTACAAACATTTGGCATTTGGAAAAGCCACTAATTAAAACTCAATGCCAATCAATGCATTATAGTACCTTTTGGGAAGTCAGCCCCCCAGGAAATTACATCATCAATAAAACACCCCTATGAGTTGACCCACTAGTCTGAGATCTGGGAACACATGCAAACAGCAACCTGGCCATTGGCCAACATGTATCCAAGGTAGTATTATAATCCTTCTATGTTGTTCAACTTATAAGTAAGTGCATGGCGTCTTGGTCCAAGGAAGTCATTTTACAACTATACTTGGCCCTAATCAGACCCATTATTGAGTATAATGTCCCCTTTGGTATATGCCTGACCAGACTCATGCAGCAACTGGAATGTCCACAAATTTTCCTTACAAAAATAATACAGGACATAAACACAGTGTCCTATGCAGATCACCTCAAAGGCCTATCTCTGTACTCAGTCTCCTACAGACTACTGAGAGCTGATCTATGCCTGGGATACAAGGCACCCCTGGATCTTACTCTGACAAACTTTTTGCACATCTACAAAACAAACAGCATCAGAACTATTAGACCTTAACTTTGGGAACAGGCTCATCATCTATGTAAAACAAATCCCCCCCTAACCCTATTTAAGCATAACATGGACAACTGGATGAAAAATTAAAAATTCAGTATTGGTCTGGTGCCCACATTTCTGATGGACAGAGGCAGTCAGTAAATCACGTTGCAACCAACAATCACTGGTATATAAATGTCTAAAACATATAACATTTAGGCCCTGGTGGTTGTGAGCCTAGTATACACCTATGAACCTATGAACAATCTCCCTCTCAATGGAAAAGCAAAAAAAAAAAGTCTACAATCAGGTACCTGGGGGTTCTGGAAATGCAGGAGCCAATCAAGCCCATTTCTGTGCCCAGCCACATACACTACTCCTTCTCATTTTACTTAGTAAACAAAAAAAATATTTTAAACTGTAGCAAACCTGCATGGAGCATTACAGTGCTTAGGTTTTAATTAAAAATTACTTTTTTACTTTTAAACTGTAGCAAACTGCTTGCTACATTGTAACAAGCTATTACTATAGAATAAACACAACCTTCATTCACACAATGTTGCAGAGTGATAAATGTGCTGTAAAATAAATGTGTTCAGAACCATGTTAAAATGTATTTCACCATACATCTTGCTGGAGATTCTTTCTATAGTCCTACACTTAAAATAGGCTCTTCACAGCTGGAATACTGAATTAGAAAAGTAAATAAATGTTGATGTGCAGAACTTCTGTTGAGTATTTCAGGCAGTTTTTTTCTAAACATTGAGTACAAATTTAGAGAAGTATGATCAGTATGAGACCCTTTTATAAAAAACTGCAAAAATGACAGTTTTCTCTCCAAGCATAGTGAAATATGAAATAAAACAGATATACTTTTAACAGTTCCACAATCACTTGCTGGTGTCTTAGATACCACTAGCATTTTGTAAAAACAATATACATTTCGGAGGCATCATGCTCTTTTATCTGGCACACATCTCTATGCTGGCTCAGTCCTGGTTGCTTATATGACAGGTTTCTCTACATTATGATGAATTATAATAACTTGTTATTTAAAAAATTTAGAGTTTGGTATATTTCAGGCTCAGAAGGTTTCATACCTTCCTTGGTAGATTATGTCCATTGATTCCCCAAACCAAATATTACAATAAGAATGTCACCTCATTTGTCCTAAGATAAACACACCAATATTGAACTGCAGCCATTTATTATTAATATTCCATCAGTACAACCATGTACATAATAGCAGGGAATAGCAATATCATTTCAATAACAAATAACTGTTAGAAGCATACATTTGCTCATCTTCCATATCACCCAGCAGCAACAAGACGTTCTGCTCACCCTGAACATCTGACAACCCCAGAAACAGCGTGCCACTGCTCACTTCTCAATGTCTGCTTGCCGAGAGGAGGGAAGGGAGGGAACAGAAGAGGGGTTCATTTGAAACTTTCTTTCTCCAGCTACATCCTGACACTAGCTTATCCTAAAACATAGGGTGGGCGGGAGGGATGCTTCCAACCACACCAAAAGAGGCTTCATTTGGCCCACTCCCACCTTAAAAACCTCACCCCCTTTATCCTCCCCACCTACATCTCTTTCTAAACACAATCCCTAAACTTACACTTTCCTCAGGATTCATGAAGCTCGGCGCACGGATGGCATTAGCCTTGCACCGACCGTGCAGCGTAGAGATGGCGCAGCAGCACCACATGCATATTAATGAAGGAGTGCTGCATAATGGCCGCATGCATAGGAAACGTGTATGAGTGCAGGGGGCGTATCCAAGTGCTGCACGGAGGCGTGAACATGTCGGCTGCATATGTGCAACCTAAAATGCTGACTAGTACATGGTGCCTCTAATAGTAATCACTGCTGTCAGTGTCCGTGGATAGTGAAATGTATGCAAAGCATACAAGACATCTTTGTGAACACCACAATAAGAAGTAAACACAAAGGCACGTAGCTTAATATTGAGTCCCCATCCCTTGAACAAATAATATTTAAAACCCCGTGCCCGTATTCCATTGTAGTGTCACTAGTTATACCAAGTGGAAGTGAAACGCATCGTGTTAGTGCACCGCCAATTGCTAAGCCTAGCCCAATGGTTTGGGTTACCACCTGTCCTACATTGTGAGGGACAGTCCCCCTCTAGGCAGGTGTGTCCATACCAAAACCATTATAAATGTGAAATGCCCTGCGATAGTAGGATATAATTATGCCCAATATTTTATGTAATAGTCCCATACAATACGTATGTCTGTATATAAAATACCTATATGTTACAAAAAACAGAATAAGCAAGTAAACGAAACAGAATAAGCAACTACACTGCTACCACAATACAAGCTTATATGTAGGCATAAAACTAAAGTACTATCCTTTGTAATGACCGTGGGTATGTGTTGGCCTGTAAACTCAGATGTGTGTCCCAAAAATGTCCCATTCAGGTCATATGAACAGGTGGCAACCCTACCAATGGTCAGAGCATTCACCCAATATCTGCCCATTCACGGTTCAAGTCGTCCTTGTCAGGACGGCCCATAGATGAATGGTTATTACCCGGGTCTACCTACCATGTAATGAAAGATAAGTATTTGCGTGTACCTATGTGTGAAGTACAGCATGTGGATGATCAGAAATGCTAGTGTAGACCTCACAACCATATCGGTCCCAGAGATATGTAGTGCACGCAACGTGTTTTGTTGACTGTGCCATGGGCCATCAACTAGAGAAGGGATGAATGGTGTCTGTGGAATATGGGGGTGGGTGGGTGAAGGGTAATGTAACAATTTGCCAAGGGGAGACTGGGTTGGATGCACAATAGGTGAACTGGAGGTCTACGAGGGAGCAGTGGGTAAATCAGGAAGATAACCAAAGAACAAATATACACATCCGCAATACAATCCCACAAACATGTGCACATTAAAAAGTGCAACACACATGTACAGAAACGTTACCGGCACATACCCACATAATGTTCTGGCCTGAACTGAGACATCCAACCCCAACACACCTGGATACATAACTGAATACCCATCATCCCCTTCACAGCACACCCCCCCTTCCTGAACGTCCAACAAAACCAGCCATACTCGGGCTGCTAGACAGGGGAGGCCATATCTGCACATAGTGACCCCTACCCATACCTAGTAGGCAGACTCACCCTAGGCATTCTCAGAATTGCAAACTATGTATCCTTTGCATATAAAACCCTACCTTATAGCCGTAAAGCAAAAAAGGTAATTGGTCCCCAACTTTTTGGATATCCCTCATAGGATATGTATCTGTTCTAAACATTAGACTTAGTGTCATGACACGATGTCCAGTCCTGTATACATATGGACACAAGTTGTATGAGCAGTAGTTGTCCACAAGACTGCTTAGCCTCCAGCTGGTCCTGCAGATCCTATGACCTGGGATTAAACACCTGACCGTGATGCACATCTGTCCACATGCATTATCGGGAATATATACCTTACACATTCGCATAGCGGCAGTCAGATATAGGGTGCCTAAGGTGCTTTAAAGCAGATGTAAGTAGGGTTACCACCTGCCCCACCTTGCGAGGGACAGTCCCTTTTTGGGCAGTTGTGTCCAGACCATATATAATACAATGGCAAATGTCCTGTGATTGTAGGAAATATGTCCCATATTTCATGTAACAGTTGCATAAAACAGTTATTTCTGTATGTAAAATAATTAAAGTTAAAAGAAACAGATTAAGCAACTAAACTGCTACAAGAATAAGCTTTCATTTAGGCAAATAAGTAAAGTTCTAACCTTTGTACTGACTGTGGGTATGTATCGGCCTGTAAAATCTGATGTGTGTCCCAAAAATGCCCCACTTTGGCTATATGAAAAGGTGGCAACCCTAGACATAAGCGGGTATGCAAGCGTGTATGCGCAATGGTAAGTTGTGATTCAATGGTATGGGAAATGTAAATGAGCATGTAGGTGTATTTTCATGTGTATGTACAGATGATATATACACACACACACACGCACACACACGTATATATATCTATATCTATCTATATATATATATATATATATATATATATATATATATATATATATGTATGTAGATATGAAGAATGAACATGGTAACAATATAGGAAATCCCCATAATAGTTAGTGCTGTTATATATCAGGATGGCCATAAGTGAGCACACCTCTACATCCCGAACCACAGGTAGGACACTAAAAGTGGAACAAACAATCTCTCTGTGCTAAGTCAGACTTTCAACTAGGTACAGGGCAGTCCCAGTCCCCAGTTGGACAAGCCTAAACCTGGATGACCAAATGAACACTCTGACAATCAAACACATGTATGTGCCAGGACTATAGGCTTTGGAGATCTGAATATCCTTGGAGTGAGTCAACATGCGGCACGGGTCCAAAGCAGTAGGGAATAGGGAATGGCACATGTGTAGTAGTGTGGTTTTCCCAACAGGAAAATGGATGCCTGTTGTGTAAGTGAAGTGATGAGGTATGTGTTTGGGTAACTATGCACCATGGGTATGCATATAAATGAAGCAGAACACCAATAGTGTAGTGGTTAGAGCATTCATCTAACGAAAAGGCATTCACGGTTCAAGGTCGACAATAGCATATATCATTTTCCTTGTGGAATTAATGTTGCACTGCTGTAAAACCGGCGTTTAAACATGTAAAGATGAATGTGTGTATCGCATGGGACTATTAACCAGATACTTTCAATCAAAGTGGTATTGTCATAATGAATAAGCCACAAATAAGCACAAATAAGCAGCAGTAAACATATGTAATGCACAGTAAGCATAGGCGAGTGTGCCTGCGCGGGTGTAAGCAGCTCCCAGCATAGGAAATGTATGTTTGTCTGTCAGATGTAATATATATATACACATATATATATATATATATATATATATATATATATATATATATATATATATATATATATATACACACACACACACACACACACACACACACACACACACACACACACACATATGTGTGTATAGATATATATATCTACATGCAATATATATATATATATATATATATATATATATATATATATATATATATATATTTATATAGTGCTTTCAGCATATGTCATAAAAAGCTGCCCAGGTGTGAGCAGAACACTGCTACTCACACCACAGGCAGGGTTTTAACAGTGGGAGCAACATCGTTGAATTGCTGGGACCTCCAAAAATTGGAAAGTGCAAATAGCCATATTCCATAGCCCCAGGAAAGGCACGTATGTGCAAATATACATGGCGGGAGACCCTGTAAATACACGAGGTGGGACAGAATGTGTGTAGGGCCCCAAAAGCTCTGGAGAGGGCAATGTGTAAAGGTGTGTCATGGCTGCGATAACAAGTGGATAATGGATGTTACACATGTAAATGTAACACTAGAGGGGTGGAGGAACTATGGGTATGCAATTATGGATACAGGTGTGCCAGGGTTGGATGGGCTGGTTCTAATGGACCACCCTGTGGAGGTCAGGTAGGTCGTAATAGGTATATATGCATACTCACATGCAGACAACAATATATGTTGAAGTACAAATTCCATAGCACATGTATTCCATTTGTTGACATAAATAATAGGAATGTGCCCATACAAACATCGACAGTACATGGAATAATAGGCTGTGCAGAAGAGGGACGGGTCAAACTACACTATCACATTCCAGTTACCATCGGTAATCTGTACATGAACATATAGTGACATCTGTCCACTGTATAACATGCTACATACCGATTACAAGATAAATAGAGTGTGTCAGTGTTATAATGAATAAGGCACTAGTATGCTCGTGAAGAATATAAGTACGTATGAGCGGGGAATGTATTGACACACTGATGTACATATATATAATCATATATATATATATATATATATATATATATATATATATATATATATATATATATATATATATATATATATGTATAGACATATATATATAGATATATATATATCTATATATATATATATAGATATATATATATATATATATATATATATATATATAGCATATATATATATATATATATATATATATATATATATATATATATATATATATATATATATATATATATATATATATATATATATATATATATATATATATATATATATATATATATATATATATATATATATATATATATATATATATATATATATATATATATATATATATATATATATATATATATATATATATATATATATATATATATATATATATATATATATATATATATATATATATTATATATATATGTTACAGTAAATATACACATGTATATACCTATGTTACAGCAGTTACAGGTAACATGTTTAAACCGGGCATATGTTGGTGGGAGGTCTACTCAACAAACTTCTACCTCCCTCCCCCCCAGCTAGGCCGGTGAGACATACAGACACGCAATAAAGGTAAATACAACACTGCTTCCCAGACCACCAGCAGGAATCTACCAGTGGGAGACATCTACAAGGTCTATACTTTATACAAGGACAGTGACGTCCCTTGCAGGACACCAAAAATTTGGTACATCCAACCAATGGGGGTAACACTATTATGACCAGGATGTAGCTGTACACGAAACAGTAGCTTGTGCAAGCCTGATAACACATGTATTGACACAACGTATGGCGTGTCCCGACACGGGGAGAGTGGGCAATGTGTAGGGGTGTGTTCATATCCCACCTGCGTCCACCTGAGCCCACAGTAAGGATGAGTGGTGTAGAGTAGTGGCAGGTGGGGGAACTATGGGTATGCGATTATGGGGCTAGGCATGCAGGTGTTGGCTGGCAGACACATATTAGGACCGCCCCATGGGTGTAAGTAATATTCCGATGTGGGTATAGCAGACGCCCATACCTCCCAAACCTTAAGAGCACATCTAATGGACAGTCCGCAAACCATTGGGGGAGCACATAGGGACCATATCATTGAACTGTCCTCGATTACCAGGGACGTCCATGATTACGAATCAGAATCTAACACAGTCCCAACTAAACCCTCCTAGAACTAGTGATATTAGGAGGAAAGGTGGCGAAATACACGTAATGAATAATGACAACATTTAAGAGACATAAACAGCATGTACCTCAGACAATGTGTATGAATACATATGTGCTCTGTGTCCGTCACTGTGTCAGGTTAATAGCACCAACCTTCTAAATGTGTCGCTGAGGTTGTTATGCAGTGTCCCTGATTCAGTGTTTATTCTTCACCATTCGTATGAGAGGTCTGATAGTGAGAGAAAGCACATGTTCCGCTGTCTACCTTAGAAAGTTGATAGAATAATAGGGTTGGGGTTACCACCTGTCCACCTTTGCGAGGGACACTCCCCTTTGGGCAGTTGTGTCCTGCATAATAACTGTAATTAAGGCAAATGCCCTGTGATTTAGGGCAAAGATTACCTATATTGTCTGTAGTAGTTGCATAAAACAGTTATGTTCCTCTGAAACACCTAAATGTTATAGGTAACAGTATAAGCAACTATAATGCTACAAGAGTAACCTTTTATTTAGGAAAAACAGTGAAGTATGCCCCTTTCTACTGGCTGTGGGTGTGTTGCCCTGCAAAGTCTGATATCTCTACATACAGTTCCTATAGGTTTGCCACCTTTCCAAATGGCCAGAGTGGAACATGTTCTGTAGAAATGTCAGACATTCCAGGACAAAACATACCTACATCCATGCATAGTACAGGATTGCACTTATTTGCACAAATAAAAGCTTAATTTAGTTGCATTTGAATTGCTTATGCTACTTCACATAACATATAGAAGTGTCATATATAAAATAACTGTTGTATGCAATTATTAATGAAACGTAGAATATAATAATGTCCTGTAATCTGGACATGTGCTACGTCTTGATTATTTTCTCAGTGTCCCTCACAAAATGGGACAGTTGGTAACCCTAAAGTCCCAACTTGGCCAATTGAAAAGGTGGCAAACCTATAATAGGTATGCGGTAGCATGACACGTCCAACGGATGTGGCTACCACAACCCAACTACTTGTTTGTAATGCAGGGTCTCGGTTCCCATGTATCAACCAGAGGGGAGCAGAGTGAATGCGAAACACACAAATATAATTAATTCACTGGATAGGCCGCTGATTCCGTACAGTCAAAGGCCATGCCGTCGCCTAATGGGCAGCCATTCCCGATATTCTAGTCATGTAGTCCGATGTGATAGGCATCACAAGGTGGGAGCAGATTGTAAGAGGAACACAAAAATATGAATGATGCACTGGACAGGCCACTGATTCCGTACAGTTGAATGCCATGCCATCGCCTAATGGGCAGCCATTCTCGATACTGTACTCATTAGTGGCCTTAGGACAACTGGTGCCCTAGGCAGAGGGCACAATGGCACCCGCCAACACACCACCCAGTGCCCCCATCCTGGTCTACCTACACCAAATAAATACTGGTAAAGTGCTCCCACTAAAGCGGCGCCCTAGGCGGCCGCTTAGTTGGCCTATGCCTAAGGCAGGCTATGACTGTAGACATGTAGTCCGATGTGATAGGCATCACAATGTGGGAGCAGATTGTAAGAGGAACAAACAAATATGAATGATTCTCCGGACAGGACACTGATTCCATACAGTCAAACACCATGCTGTCACCTAATAGGCAGCCATTCCCGACACTGTATTCATGTATTCCGATGTAATAGGCATCACAAGGTGGGAGCACATTGTATGAGGTACACACAAATATGATTGTGTCACTGGACAGTCTGCTGATTCTGTACAGTCGAACGTGATGCCATCGCCTAATGGGTGGCCAATCCCGATACTGTTATCATGTAGTCTAATGTAATAGGCATCACAAGGTAATGTTGTGGTCCTCGCTCACACCCAGGGGTGTAAGTGACAGATGCTAGCACCAATGCAATGTCGGTGCATTAGCAAGTGTGGGATCGAGTGTGTGTAAGTGTGTTTGGCTTCCAGTATGTGAGTATTGCACTGGTTAAGCAATGTAAAGGCTAATCAAGCGTAAGAGGCTGTAACCAGAGGATACCATACAGCGCAGTCATTCAATAGTATAGGAATGTATCCCATCATGTAGATGTACATGTGAGTGTTTATGTCCAGCATATAGGTACATACATATATAGAGATGTATCAGGGACATACCATGTGGCAACAAAGCATTACAAATGAATGAAATGGGAAACACCAGTGATGCCTGTATTATGTAGTGGTGTTGCTCTATGTGATCACAAAACTCCCTCAGACAGACATGTGTCAGTCATACACGCAGATAGTTGTACATTGGTCATATACATCACTCTGTGCATGTAATGTACATTAACACAACAGTACCTGTCCAATCATTATGTGTGAAGAGTACTCTTGCAATGTGCGGTGTGCAACATCATCATCATGATGAAGGTAAATGGGGTAACCATGGAGGGACCGGTAGTGTTTTGTGCATGATGGGGTCATCCTCCTCACACCTACCTGGACCATGTAGGAGTGATGAGCATACCAGGATCGTGTGCCAGAGGGACAGGGGTGAGGATAACAGTAGTATGTTATGATGCATATTACAAGGGTTTCATGTGTCCAGTGGGCACATGTGTGTAATGGACAGCTATGATAGGGAAGATGGTGTCCTAGGAGCCGAATGGCCTTATGTGTCCATAGGTGAGAGTCAGATGTTGGGGAAGGAGTGTAGGTATGGCTGTGGAGGATAGGTAGGAGCACAGAAATGACAGCATACAAGGTTGGCATATGACACATGTGGGGGGATACACCATGGATGGGGATGGGTCTTCGGCATTCAAAAGCCCATGGGAACAGTGGGATGGAGGTCCGCAGCCATGGGAAATTGCCACTGCACCTACACAGCTGCAAAGGAGGCAGTGCTGGGGGCTGTCCAGGAGGGGCAGCATCACCCTGTAAATGCTACACTCTGCCGTTGAACTGGTGTATCTGGCTTTGTAACCCTTTAGGGAGCCACCAACACAACATGTCCAGGACCGCACTACAGCAGATATGTACCTGTCTGGTCCCGCTCCCAAGGGGGACATGCTCCATCCTCAGTGGTGGTACCACCAGAAGGTGGTGCAGAGCCAACAGAGGTTGATGTCTATGGCTGGGCCCCAGATATGCTAGTGCCCGGTGCCATGGTCAGCTGAAGTGGGACAGGAGGATCTGCTGGGACCTACCAACCCATTCAGCCTATGGTGTTGCGTTTTAAACCCACATATGGCTTATTGATAGACAACAGCATACAGGATTACCTACGACAATATTCATATATATAACCAGCAACCCAACACAACAGATGGTATACATTTGCAGAGGGAGCACAACACATGCATATATACCACATGGCAACTGCACAATGTGTAGTAGATGTGTGACCGCAGCTATGAACAGTTGCCCATCATTGGCTTGTCACTGGGAATCCCACACAGTGTCAGTCATACCACTGTCTCATGTGACACATGTCCAGTCAGGGATGCGATGGCAGTAACACATCCCTATCATCATGTACTGTCTGCAATCCTCACACCATGCTTCTGCTGTGCACAGATGTGTGTTCAGTGTGTAACACAGGAAACAAATGGTTGCACACACTGACCAGTTCACAGATGGCCCTACAGATGGGGGTTCCTCATGAACAGAGTACTGTCATGTCTGTGTTATAACATGCAGAATAGCCATTACCACGCACATGTTAAACCAGCAGTAGTCTCAATGCAGCATATCTACACTTACATACTGTAGTTATGTGTGGCACATCACCCTCCTGTCATTAGGCTGTGGAAAATGATTGAGGTACATCCAGATATCGTCTGTGATGCTGTGTCAGAACACCACATCCAGGTACCACTCACATTGACTGTCATGGCCAGATAATAACATGTTTCCCTCGATAGTGCACTGTGTTTATCATGCAGATGGCTATGGGATCACCATCATAGCTGTACCACATGCAATCAGCTAGATGAGGACTGCAATAATTGCAGAGGCCATCACCTGACCATTTCCATATCTTACAATACACATGCTGCTGCTGTGCAGGTGTACACCTTCACATCCACCAGCGAATGTGTGGGCGGACAGGCAATGTACACCAGGGAAGGGCTTGGAGACTTAACTATAATCATCATCTGCCACACGCCGAATCGTACAGGGGCAAACCCCTGACTACTCATTACTATTACATGTGCATGATGTTACTACATGTGCCATAAAGGCAACATGTTGCTGTGCTGTAAGAACATGCGTGTAGGTGAGTGAGTGCCATTTGCAACAGATATAGTAGACATACATTAGGTGTGGCACACATGTCAGTCCATGTGAACGGATGCCATTGTCACCACAACCACACTCTAATGGACATGCATTGACACCTTTGCCAGGGCGACAAATACACAATGTAACTACTTAGTTTGCCACACAGCAGTAATGCACAGGGCCAAATGCACCACAGGGGATATCTGGAGGCTCTATGGGCTAGGGCATGTGAAAGTGCTTGTCAACTGTTGGTATGCCAACAAGGTTTATACTAGGAGTGACTGTGGTTGGGAGCATCACAACCCACATGCAGACACAGGGTGCTAGTACTGGCATGCAGGTATGCACTGCTCCATGGGTGTGTAGTGTTTGGCTGTGCAAGATGGCTGTACAAGGCTAGGTGAGGGGTAATCCTTGCCATCGCATCACCTGACAATGGTGTGCAGTGTAGGGGTGTAGTGTCTGCAATGTCCCACACAGATGGGTACTGCATTATCTGGCCTGACATCCTGGTTACCAATGTGTATGGCCATAGCTTTGCAATGTATGCCATGTATGTGTTTGATAGTCCTTCACATGGACATTGCCTGGGATGTGCATGTCCCACAATACTGTACAGTGACATGTACAGGTGTACCTGGTTTGTCAGACACATGTAGTGTACACAGCCTGTTATACCCCGATATGCCAATACTGGCCTGGTGTGGCAAAACCTGCTTATAGTGAGCAGGTCGGCCCTGCACCTGCATGGATAGTATGATACAGGTATTCCATGGTGTCAGTGGCATGGGTCCATACAATGCACATGTGTACAGCATTGCCTGGCCTTAGTGGATCACATTTGATGGCACCACATATGTTGCAGGCATTCAGCTTGGAACATAGTGAAGGCACAATGTCCACATATATGTGCCTATTGTACCGCTGTGCAGGATGCCATGTCCTCTGCAGGACACTGCAGTCACACCATGCCTACTATCTGTCCTCAATGTGCATGCTACTAGCAACATAGTGAGATATCCTAGGCAAGGTTGTATGTGCATGGCATATGGGTGCGGGACATATACCGGGTACTAGTAGGTTGCATACTTAGTTCACCAGCCCTTTTGCTAGATGTATGCGTATAGCTTGCTAACACAGTGCCATGCCTGACTGACAGCTGTACTCCTCGTGAGGTGGCCAATGTGTTGTAAGACGGATACTATATAGGAAAATACAAAAACCTGCTCCCAAACATGTCCAATGATAAGACAATCACGGCCACCTCTACACAGGCTCTGACAGACAAACATACCCTTGCCATGTCCTGTATACAAACCCCTACCATATCACACTGCAGCAACATGTGTTTTGTGCACATGCTACAGTGAATACTACAAAGCGCTGTACTTGTCTCACGCAGGCAGACACACACACACACACACACACACACACACACACACACACACACACACACACACACACACACACACACACACACACAGTTGGCATGTCTTGGATTAGAACACTGACCTAACTACTTTACTACACTACAGCATAACGCAGTTACAGAATGCACTACTGGGATTACTGGGACACAACACTCCCAGATGTGTATTTGTAGATGGGTGACATCATCGGCCTTGCTAACCATGGGTATAAGAAATGTATGGAGTGTGAGCAGTATAAAAGCATTACTCAGTCCTTAGGCAAACGGGGACACAAACACACACACACACACACACACACACACACACACACACACACACACACACACACACACACACACACGCACGGCAATTGTGGGACTAGAACACCGACCTAACTACTTTATTACACTACAGCATTACGCAGTTATAGAACGTGCTACCGAGATTACTGGGACACAGCACTCCCAGAGGTGTAATTATAGATGGGTGACATCATCAGCCTTGCTAATAGTGGGTATAGGAAATGTATGGAGTGTGAGCAGTATAAAAGCATTACTCAGTCCTCAGGCAAACGGACACACACACACACACACACACACACACACACACACACACACACACACACAGCAAGTGTGGGACTAGAACACCGACCTAACTACTTTATTACACTACAGCATTACGCAGTTACAGAACGTGCTACCAAGATTACTGGGACACAGCACTCCCAGAGGTGTATTTGTAGATGGGTGACATCATCAGCCTTGCTAACGGTGGGTATAAGAATTGTATGGAGTGTGGGCAGTCTAAAAGCAATTTACAGTCCACTGGCAAATGGGGAGAGACATACACACACATACACACCAGTAGTGGGTATGGAACACCTGCCTATTTACAGATTACTATTACAATACTACATGCTTATGAATCACGCCACACAGACTACACATGTCAAGGCTGTCATTATGACTGTCTGAGAATGCGGACATCAACAGGGATGCTGGCAGGTAAGATGTACAAACCTGTGAACCTGTGTGTTTAAAATAGGAATCCATCCTGACCTGGAGTATGTCCATCTGTGGAATGGATGACTACTACCACTATACAGGGTTACAATGGTCATGCCCATACACAGAGGCACATAACTGACACAAGGTGTCACTGGGCATGCTCACACACTTAGTAGCACAGGGCTGTTCAGAATGTGTCCATCTACACAAGGATATACTGGGCATGCTCATACTCCTAGTAGCACAGGGCTGACTGGGATGCACTCTGATGCTAAACACGGAAGACCACAGTGGCCATGCTAATACAGGTAGACGTAAGGAACACATTGTAATGGGCTCTGGAGTTAGTAGTTGTCATTGTTAGCAGGAACGCTGCTCTACATATATTTGATACCGGTCTTTTACACAACATCTGCTGTCATTATGCCATGACATGGCTGACAGTAGGCAGGCCTTTGTCACATATCACATGCATCCATGATTCTAGGGAGTGTGGATATTACCCAAGTTTCATCTGCCCACACAGTGCCATTCCAAGGCAAATGTCCTAAACACAGGTTAACTCCCATACACCTACAGGACAACTGCATTGTTTTCTTATGCTAACCAGTGCTAGATGTGTAACGTCCATATTCACAGCTGGTCACTGTAGATCCAACAATGGGGAGCACTGACATCTGTGCAGTGAGGAACACCTGGCTGATGCCTCTGTAGTGCACAGTAGCACTACCACCGTATACCTCAGAACCTAGCACTACCACCATATACCTCAGAACCAGACATGTGGGCCATAACACAGGTACGGACCACTCCAGGTGGTGTGCCCACATGCATAAAGGCCACTCACATGTATTGACTGGTCCCCCCACAAAAGGCATCACAGATGAGCCATGTGCAGTACACAGTGTCACATGCTGCATTCTAGGATGTAAACTTCAAACACCACCATGCCCTCGAACCACAAACACGCAACCATACATGTTATATGACATAGAAGAGTACACCACCATGTGACCCTTGACCTGTGTACTGTACTAAGCTCTGCACATGTACTGACACAGTTGCATCATGTGTTATGCAATGCAATGATACCACTGTCTGTGACCAGGTCAGCTGTACACATACCAGGGGCATTCAGTACTTTACACCATTAGCAGATGACTGTTGCTGTACACCAGTACACACCCTCATGTATGGATATGACATACATGCACCTGCCCTGGGTATGTACATACCACCCACACAACATACCTGTAAATAACATAGCTGTTTTTGTCCTTTGTGCAAACAGGTGGCTACAGCCATTACACACATGCACATGGAATGTAGATCCATGGCTGCTGAATGCTACATAAGGTGTGATATCAATGCTGACAGAGGTAACATCCCCTCTGTACTGGTCACCCATCATATCATACAACAATCCATGTGCCATGTATGTCATTACACGTATCCACCAATTTCAATGCCTACAAACATGCCCAAATGTCAAGATTGTAGGACCTACACACCTGTACATGTAGTGTCGTGCATTCAGATAACATGCATGTGCAGTTGCTGATGTATGCAGGTGACGTGTATCCTAGTACATCATGCAATTGCAATGCAGTCTCAATATTGCCAACTGTATATGGTGATATGCTAAATGTACAGAAAGATGTACCACAGGTATGGACAGATGTGTGGAAATAACTAAGTTGTGGGGCATCTTTGCAGATGGATGTTTGCTGTGGACAACTCACAGGTGTGTCACAAGCGATCCTACAATACCCTGTGTAACCGGTAAGCAATGGTTTTGTTAATTGAAGAACAAAACACACAACTTAGACAGCGGTCAGGGTGACAGCGAAGGTAAATCACTTGATACCTGTTAATAGTTATGACGTCCTTAGTGCATATATCAGCACTGTTGCCACAGGAAGCGGCAGTACAGTTTGTAATGCATGTAATACTGCTGTATGTCTGACATACATAACATGAGCTAGGCAGGTCTGAGATTCACAGTACTGACATGTGTGGTTGCATGTGTGTCCATATATGTCACGTATTGTAGGGAATACATCTCAGTTGTTACTCACTCTCCTGTACACTAGTGTACACATCTGTACAGACTGCAATGTAGAAAGCAGGACATAGGCAGGGGCTTGTATCTCACACATGTGAGGTATCTGTATGTGCATGACATAGATGTATTAATTACTGAATGCCACATTGTGTGTATGTAGGGCTGACTGGTCCGTGGGGTGAGAATGTATGTTACCATACTGAACTGATAAGACCACTCCCACCATCCAGGCAATGCATTCTACTATCTGTGTTGATGTCCTCTATCTTAAGCCGTACTGACTACCTGTACATGTGTATTCTCTGTGGCACAACATGTAGGTGCACAGTACTGTAATAATGATTTGCACATAGGCAGGGGTCCTCATCCCAAAAGTAGCAACTGTGTGTGAGTGTGTGTTACTATGTCAGTGAATTTGTGAGTGTGCGGGTGTGTTACTGTCTCACTGAATACATGTTTGTCAATACCAGAGTGTGTGGGTGCAGTTGTGTGTTGGCATCCTGTCATGGGAACATGTATTGCTGATTCTCAATGAGGCATCATACGCCCCACTGGCCTCTACCCTTGCAATCAGCTAGACCACTCTCTTACCTCACCACTCCATGTAACTGTACCTGTGTTGTCACCCTTTATGAATGTCACATCTATGGCCACAGTAACTTAATACAAAGCTATCATGCTCTTGGAATGGTAGACGTGTTTGTAACATGGGACATTCTCACTGGTATGTGGCAGCTACACGGTTCATGCTGGTATATTCATACATACCTGTGAGAAGTCCACATTGACATATGGAACACTAACTGCAAACGCTGACATCCACCGGCACATGCAATTAGACCTGAAGAAGGACAGCAGAACATCATGACCAACATGCAGTTTCTGTTGTTACACAAGACACATACTGTTAACAGTATTGTACACCTGTATTACATGGTATATCTGCTGCCTGTCAACAGTCCACAACAATTGTAAACTACATGTACCTTCTTAGTCTGTTCACCCTATGCATCAGACCATATGAGCATGTCCCTGCACTGATGGTCTGGATGTCAGGGATGCGGCACAGGCATCATCATATGGACAAGGTGTTAATGTTTGCCAGAGACCTAGGCTGCACTGTTGTTACACAAGACACAGACTGTTAACAGTATTGTACACCTGTACTACATGGTATATCTGCTGCCTGTCAACAGTCCTCAACAACTGTAAACTACACTTATCTTCCTAGTCTGTTCACCCTGTGCATCAGACCATATGAGCATGTCCCTGCACCAATGGTGTGGATGTCAGGGATGCGGCACAGGTATCATCATATGCACAGGGTGTTAATGTTTTCCAGAGGCCTAAGCTGCACCATTGGATGACATCATGTGTGTGGGTTTGGGTCTTTGATCTAATTGGGCGTGTGTGGATGTTATGCATGTGTGTGTTGCAGTGTCCTACATATGTTTCCAGTGTGTGCCTGTATGTATGCACACAGTTCTGCCATGTGTCTGGCCTACACAGGGGTATTATTGACAGCTGCAGACTGTACAGGCAAGGTTTTACAGTTCACGGTGTCCAGCCACGGACATGTGACCTGCGCCTGCTATGGGTTGCACGGGCACTACCAGGCAGAGGTGCAGATTGGGTACTGTCTGATGTCACTTGTCCACTGGAACTGTGTCCCGGTTGAGACCATCCTGGGACATGTGCACATGGCCTGCTGTGTTGTGGTGTGGACAGCACAACACCAGATGCACTGCTGCTGCTACCGCCACTATAGGAGCGGACATGTGAGGTAGCTCATACACGTAGACCTGACACAGGTGATGTAGCAGGCCTACGTCTATGTGCCTGATGCCTCACTCCTACCAGATGTTCCAACACAGACAGCTCATACTCGTGGATTGTCATGCCATGGTCAAGGAATCCAACCATGTCACCCAACCATATATTCAAAGCTTCAGCAACCTGCTGTTGAGCATTTACCATTACCTGGATGTTGTTGTTTAAAGAATGGACAGCAGCCCTCTGTAGCCTCTGATCTTTTCTGTTGCGCCATTCAACATGTGCCTGTGCCTCCATTACAGCCTGAAACATGCATCTGGTGACACCAGCTGCTGTGCTCTGTCGTGCAGGAGCATGTTGGCCAGAGGTCCTCCTACGAGCAGCACTTGCCACATGTCTGTGTGGGGCACCACCAGTCATTTGGCTGACACCATGGTGTCCAGGCACACCTTCCATAGCCCCCACACTTTCCTGTTCCAAGCTACCATGTGCCAACTGTCCTTCCTCTATGGCCACTGGTGATGGGGTATGTGCAGGTATGGGATCTGTGTGCGGCGATCAGGGGGATATAGATGGAATGGCAACCAATGGCACAGTTTCAGCCCCCGACAACTCTGCCTGTGTCTCAGTCATACATTCATCATCACTGCTAGAGTCTGTGGGGACACTAACATCAGATGTACCGCAGGAGGGCAATGTACCTACATCACCTGTGAGGACAGACAAGAACTGTACATTACAATCTATACAATAGACGCACACAGACACACATGCATGTGATATGACAGAAGGCATGCAACATGCATGTGATATGGCAGACGGCATGCAGCGCAGACAATAATAGTGGTAGTAATCATACATCCCTGGGTTGCACACAACAGCATGCATGTGTCATAGCAGACGGCATGCAAATTACACAATCATAGTAGTAGTTAGCATACATCCCTGTGTTACACCATGTGGACCAGCACAGGTTAACAGTACACATGCCTGATGTGTGGCATATGACCTTGACAATCACATGTAGTATGAAAAGTGATCTGCTGATGTGTGCAATGACATACATACATGTTTAACACAATGGTGTCCTGTCAAATATACAGTGGGGCAATGGTGTACCAATGCAGTGTTGTCTGTCCCCCTACAGATATTCTGCACATTTAGCTGATGTGCATGGCCATTGTAGGGAATCATGAGGCATCTCTAGTGCTATACAGTGTGAGTTACAGGCAGGGTTCATAGCCAGGACTGTGTTCAGATACAATACATATATACTGTGGAATGTGACCCACGTCACTGAGGTGTATGCACACTAAACCATGATGTGGAAGTTGTGACGCAGGTCACTGATGGGTATACAGATGACACCCCTGCACATCTGCCACCAGATTGCTGCTGCCTGGCAACTATAGCCAGACATGGCGAACACGTCGGTACACCATGTCCCACATGACATCTGTGTACCACACACACACACACACACACACATGAGGAGCTAGTATGACACTGATGTCCAACACCAGCAAGGGGAATGTACTGTATTTGTGAGCTGATGTGGATACTGCACAGGTGACTGCTGTCATGTTGCGACACCCTCAAGATGTTCAACACATCTTATGTGGTGGATTGATGATGCGCCTACACACAAGATGTGCACAGGCCTGTAAGATGTCTAGTGTTCCACATCTACAATATGACCATTATACAAAGGTCATGGTTGAACCATGTGTAGCCATCCTATGACAGGGTGTACACACAAGCACAACACGTCTACTGTGTGTGTTGCTCCATGTCTCTGGCCATCCTCTATGGCCATGTGTGTACATGTGTTGTCCAAATTAATGTGACAGGCATCTATTTCACATGTCTGTGCTGTCCCATATGACATATATGCTCCACTGACAACAGGGTTATGCAGATAAAGGGTGGTATGTGGGATATGCTTTTAGGTTAGATCGGCAGTGTTGCAGCCAGGCCACTAAATGCCATGGATATGTCAAGATAACACATCACATTGTGTGACATTCATAGCAGGGCTATGATCCACACCAGTGAATCCTGTGTGTTGGGCCATACTCCAGCCCACTGTGTAGTACTGTTTGCATTCACCACATATGTAGATCTGATCTGTAGTATGCCCCTAAAGTGAACAACACCTCCACCATTGTATGCACAGCTGTCCACACATCTGGCAGTGACAGTTTGTGAGGATTCATGTTGGTGAGATGATTCACATAGTTTGCAAGTGTTGCACATGGGTAGTCATTGTGATGCATTTCAGGTCAGACCTGTATATTGTGACAGGGCCATACATTATGTGTACATGATGTAAATGGCCACATGGCAGATAGATTTGTGCATTACAGTTCCTGATAAATAATAAAACTCTCGCCTGCAACAGGCTGCTGTCGCAGCGGAATGCCAGAGGTGCCTAAAAAGGAGTAACACAGCAGTATGAGCATAATCCACCCCTGTATAATGGCTACAGGGTGCAATGTGCATAACACATACACCAGTACATTAGACTATACTATGGTTTATGCACATGTGTGCATACACAGAGTAGCATACTATAGTATGCGGCATGTGTGTATACATGCCTTGCATATGATGTTACATTACATATTGTACAGTGGCACATGCAACTATATGGAATATAGTTGTTATAGGTGCAGTACTGACTTACCAGACAACTCCAGGCTCAGTGGCTGAGAGACACCCACCTCCACAATATTGGCTAAGGCTTATGGATGTGGTTCTGCAGGTATCCCCAGGTTGGCCAGTAGCTCCTTGGTACGTGGGAGTGGGGGCTGGGTTGGTGGTCCACCACCTGTTGCACCTTGTTCCCTGGTGATTGCATTTGCATGCTGTTTTGCCCATCTAATGAGGTCTGTACGGTGTCTGTGCATCTGCTTGTATGTGCGGTTGTGGCCACCAACATCATTAACCCTCCTGCAAAGTTCCATCCATAGGGCATCCCGATACTGTGCATCCTGTGGCACATGGCTGAACAGGATATCATGATTGTCGAGTAGGTATGGGATAAGGGCCTCATCCTCCAAGTGGGTAAAAGGGGGTAGTCTTGCACATGGCATACCTGGAAGACATAATGATGGAGACAGGTCAAAGTAACTCATAGAGACATACAGAGCTACAGCTGAACATACATGTGTATCGCATTTATTAAGTTTAAATAGTTGTATTTGCAAACCTACATGACACTGATGTGTTTGTGTCACACACATGTGGCACTCAATGTTGAGTGGATATTATCACCATATATGTGTGTGTCACCTGATTACATTGCTCATACTCCATGTGGCAGATGTCTTGATGAGGGCATGTCTGTTTGCCTGTACTGGTGTTCCTACCTATCAGCACATGGCTGGATGTGTCCACATTAATGCAGTTGACCTTGATGCTGTGTATATGTCACATATAAGGACTTACAATGCCTTAACAGACATGACCTGTGACCCTGCAGACTTGCTCACATAAGGTTTTACATGTATGTGTTCTGCCATATACATCTACATGGCACTGTACAGTGATTCAAAATCCTGCCATGTATCACCTGTGTTGCACATGTGATACACATGGGACACTGGCTAGCCAGATGGTATTTGCAGGAATGGATATCAACTATAGCATGTACAGTCAAAGTCAACTAGTGGGCTAAATGCCAAGGGCCATGTATGAATCTAGGATGAAAGGTTACCTGGCAGTAGCCGACAGGCGGGTCTGTGGGGCCAGGTGGAGCAGTGCCACATTACTGATCCACAGGGTTAATGATACATTTACCATGCGTTACCATGCGGTCATCACACCATGTCTGAGAGGGGAGCGATGTGCAGCTTTGACAGACAGGAATGCATAGTATGGCAGGACTATGTCAAGTGTATGGGACAAGGATCTGTCCAGCATGTGGAAGGTGGATGTCCATGAAGTATGTGTTCAAAATCAAGATAAGTATGTGTAGCATGTCCAACATCATTGGGTTGGACGTGGATTTATTCAGGGTATGCATCATGCTACATAGTGGAGATGGGGAATTGGAAGGCTGGTGTAGGCCTTCTGCACATGGCCAATACACCTTAAAGGAAATATGCAATCTGATATGGGTCACTTGAGTGTTGTGTATGGCTGGATAATGATCTCTAAATTCATGAATGGCACCCTATCATTATTAGGGTTGCCACATATGACTACCTGACAGGTGTGGTGACGTAGCTATCACAGGAAAGACAACTGCCCATCTACATCCCTCACACACGTGTCCATTATGTTGACCACTGCCTAGGTGGTAGTTCATGGGTACAGGGTTATTAACATAGGGGTGACAATACAATATGTAGCTGTCAGATTGTGGCCATATGTCTCACACACCTCACCCACAAAGCCCCTTCTGTATGTTGTCCACAACACTCCTGAGTCAGCTATTGCTCCTAGGTCATAGTCATTCGCATACTTCAATAGGCAGATGCCTTCTGTTTGTCTGTGAGGTATGGACTACAATGAGGAGGAATAAAATTCATTAACCCTGACATACTGTAGCTGCCACTGGTGTGTTGATCATGTATTATTCAGACACCTTCTGTATTGTTGATTCTGCCAGCAGTCCTGTTGCAAAACACTCCTGTGACATAGGAATGTATATCTAGTATACCGAGTGTAGGTGGTACACAATATGGGTGATGATGTCCTATGACCTGACAAGGTTATGATATGCAGTGTAACATCAACCTTACTGTAATCTACATCTGTACTGTTGACAGCAATTAATTGATCAAGGTTCATGGCCTTCCAGACCAGACTCAGCAGGGTAGTAGTAAAGTACTTCCCATTATCAGTGGTGTCTCCCCCTTTGTGGGTTGTGATATCTGTTGCTGTGCACCATTCAGTGTATACACAACCTGACATGGAGCTAAGTTTTACATGATGTGTACGTGGAGAGCATCTTGTTTTGCCATATGTGTATGATACAACTTGTGATGTGGACAGGTCCCATGCAGCCTGAGTGCAGCTTGTACCTGCATAGTTGTGGGTACAGGGACCCTGTGGTGTACATGGATATATGATTGTGTACCTGTTGGGGGGAGGGGACCGTGTGTTTATGTTATCCAAGACCCTATGTGGATTGCTTATTCATGCTAAGCACTTGTTCAGGACTTGTAAGCACTACGTAATCTAATAATTACTATAGCACTCAATCTTCCTCATTACCTAGAGGTAAGGGTGAACAGGTTTTGTACATACTTTTCTCACTTGCTTAGAGTAATTTAGCTCTTGTACTCACTTTCCTCACTTATCTAGGTGAATGTAGTTCTATATTCAGGCATGTCCAAGAGTCAGCTGCCAGTGTTCTCACCTGTCTATCTGATGAATCTGGACATCTTGAAGCAATGTACACATTGCCTCATGTACACAGACAAGCCTCTCCGCCTACCACCCAACACTACCACCTGTGAGAGATGCACTCATCTAGCCAAACTGTAGGCAAAAGTCTCTCCAACCAAGTCTGACCCTGACCATCATGTGGAGAAGGTAAACATTCGCACAACACCATACTCATCACATAAGTCTCACTGAATCTACCCCACCATTAACTGGGAAAACTATTCGTGTACCAACAGATTAGCTCAATGGTTTCTGGAATTCATAAACACCAATGCCCTGACTCAACATATCCATACACCCACCAGGGGCAACAATATCCTAGACCTACGCATTACCAGCATGAGAGACTGGTGCTCCACACGTGAAGTCAACTTCTCATTGGTCCAATCAAACCATGAGCTGAACACCGCTGATATCCACATCCCACCCCCACCCCCCATTAAGGGAACCACAGTATAATATGTCTGCAAAGCCAACTACATGCTTCTTAAGACAGATGTGGTGGACGTCATGACACCCATGCAGATGGACAGTACTGTTAAAATTGCTGAATTCTACACAAATGCACTCTATAAGCACTTACACGAGTGCACGGCTTGTGCTAACCCAAACAGAAACAGGACACTATACTCCTAATTAAGGAAACCAATCTGGTGGTCCCCTGCCATAAACAAAATGTACTACAGGAGGAAGACACTGTTGCAAACGAGAGTACAATCCCATGCGTGGAAGAGCTCCCTGGCCAGCCTCAGTAAGAAGGTGAGATCCCTTATAAGATCCTCCAAAGCTAGCTACGAAAACTAAAATGCAACTAATACCAACAACAACCACAAAGCATTCTATAGCTATGTCACATATCTCAATTTCATGACTCCCATGGACTGTGTGTAATGGCTGGACGATTTAGTTCTACATGTGAGTACAGCTGTTATATTTGCTACTTATGCAGGGTTTGTTTGTACCTGATACTTCTGCAGATGTTTAAGTCTAGCAAGGATGTTTGGCCAGCTCAAGGCCGTATGGTTATGCATGAACTGTTATGTGGTGTACACTGTGCTCACCAGACATCTTTGTTTTGGTGTACAAGTGTAGCATACTGTGCTGTTACTCACTAATTGCTAACACATCCCGGTGTACACACAACCCTCTGAAACGGGATTAGTGTAAACAAACCCTGTAACATCAGCAGCTGTTCCATTGTATAACAGCAGCTATTTCACATAGGGCCATGTTAGTGTGTCTCTGACAAGGTATGTTAAGGCTTCTGCAGATGTCGTACAGTGAGTGAATGATTTGTGATGTTATTACAGTTTGTATTGTAATATGTTTGGGCGTGGAGGTGATGGTGGGTGTGCATAGCAGATGCAAGTGTGTAGGAACTGCTTTTATACATAATCGCTATGCGCGTGAGGGTTCCTTCCTATTTGAACACCTATCCTTTTGTGGACTAATACAATGGTAATTGCAGGCTGATTCATTAAGGTACTGTTATGTGGTTCCTGTATAGCATGCAGGTCATGTTAGTCCTTGAATCCCTTCGGTAATACATCTGAATGTAATAAAGTGTTGCTACATGAAAGTTGTGTATTTCTGTCATAGGTATGTGCAGTCATCGTAGTTGTGTTGGTGACCCTCTTTGGCTAGGGTTGCCACCTTTTTATATGGCCATAGTGGGACCTTTTTGGGACACACATCAGATTTTACAGGCCGACACAAACCCATGGTCAGTACAAGGGATAGAACTTTCCTTTCTTGCCTAAATATAAGCTTATTCTTGTAGCAGATTAGTTGCTTATCCTGTTTCCCGTAACATGTAGGTATTTTACATACAGAAATAACTATTGTATGCAACTATTACAGTACATATGGGACATAATTATGTCCTACAATCCCAGGACATTTGCCACTTTTAATATATTTGGTCAGGACACAACCGCCCAAAGAGGGAGTGTCCCTCACAAAGTGGGACAAGTGGTAACACTATCATTGGATCATGTCCATAGCACATATTTGTAATAGTGTATAGGCATATACTCTCCATATCCTTTGTTCATAAAGGTTGGTAGTGGCAGAATGTGTGAATGCTGTGGTCCATGTTATACACATATATGAACACTTCAACAGCTGTATACGGGAGACCTATGGAATCCCGAAACCACAGAGTTCCAACGTACACAGTACTGGGACCAGACTCCCATACCCCACATTACCGACAGCAACAGTAACTCGCGAAAGTAACACAAACATGGAACACAGACACGCACACACAGACACACTGCTACCCAACACATTTAAACAAACCATCCTACACTATGTATGAGCAGGTGGCCAAGCCCCCCTACACCCCCCATGTAGTAGGCTGCGCCCCCCACACCACCTCCTACTTTAATATTCTACCTCCTAGGTCGTGCAAACAGATGCACAAAGCTAACCCACATCCACACATTACAGTCCCCCAAGAACACACACCACGCACAGAACGCACACTTACACACACTACAGCCCTAAGAAACACACTTACACACAGTAACCTACCTGAACCGCAACACCAAAAGTACTGCCTAACTGTCCATTAACATCATGATTTTACATCTCGCGCATCTGGTGTTTTGGTACTGTGTTCTTTCGGACCTCAAGCCTTGGGATTACGTGCTTCGGAATGTATAGCAGTCAGTATGTGGTAGGTATCCCATTTATATGTACCTTCATGGTTATGTAGATGTTGTTAACTTATCTGTATATATATATATATATATATATATATATATATATATATATATATATATATATATATATATATATATATATATATATATATATATATGTATATTCTCTCTCTCTCTCTATATATATATATATATATATATATATATATATATGATGATGTATATATATATATATATATATATATATATATATATATATATATATATATATATATATAAAACATACACCTTTCATTGGGTACATGCTGATTTGTCCTATTTCAACACAATCCTACCTTTTGTGTTTTATCCTGTCAGTATACACGACTGCCATTGGTACATCTCAGGTAGCTTAGTGCTATGTTATTGTGATGAATGTGTACATGGTTGCGTGTTCTAATCCTAGCAGTGATATCTTATTTCTCAGAGCAGGCACTGGTAGTGCAAGGGTGATTGACGCACATTTCAGCAGTTGTGTGTTCCACATGTTTATTATTCTGTGGAGAACTACCTATATATGCAAGCTGTGTTTAAGGTATACTATGTAACATGTACACATCTGTGAAGATTCTTGTCAAGGATACTCTCCATTATTTGGAACTACATCCCTGATTACATTATACAAAACCCCTCACTAACACTCCAGGGAATCCTTGCAGAGTGGGTGGTGAACAGTGGCTACATCCCAGGGATCCCACAATTGGCTCTGCTCCACAGAGGGACAGTTAGTTAATCGATGGCGTGGCGACAGCAGACACAGTTTGCCTATGCTTATGAGTGACCTTGGCAGTTGGGCATGTACCTACCTATGTATCTATGAACCTGTACATACAGTATGTACACATGCTGATAGCTTCATTTACTGTTCAGGTATTGACTTCCCTTGTGCCAATGGTGGTTGTGTGTACAATAGTTGAGGGCTACCTATGTAGGATGCACACAATAGACCACCTATACATGACAATTTACAGGTGGTCATGTGTGTGTGTGCCATCCATGTTTGCTGTGTATGCAGGTGGAGAAGGGTGTCAGTCCATGAGTGCCTACACTGTCAGTGTGTGTGTGCTATTCGTCCCCTCTTTGCCAAGGCATGGGCATACTGGGCATGCCTCTGTCTGCCTACTGGGGGTAGCACAGGGTGTTCATGGTCTGAGTCCCCCTGTGCCTGTGGTTCCCTTGGCAATGTTGGTGGGCTGTGAGGGCCTTCACCATTCTGTCCCTGCTGTAGCTGTTTCCACAGGATCATATTGTTTAGCATGGCACATACTATGAAGATGTGGGCACATGTTCCTGGAGAGTACTGCAAGGCTCCACCAGATATGTCCAAGCAACGGAACCATGATTTCAGCATCCCAAACACGAGCTCTATGATGATTCTGGTTTCTGTGTGTACCTCATTATGGCATTCTTGCATGGCTGTGTGTGCATTTCTGATGGGAGTCATCATCCACGGTTCAAGTGCATAGCTAGCCTCCCCCACCAGGTGGCCATATGGGATGTCCCCCCTGGCAAATACCTGATACAGCTGTGAGGCATGCCAGATGTGGGAGTTGTGATAGCTTCCAGGGCTGCCAGCACACACATCCATGATAATGCCCTTGGCATTGCACATGACCTGGCAGTTGATGGAGGGGAATCCCTTGTGGTTTATGTAGCACCTACCCTGCTCACCGGGTGGTGACTTGATGTGTATGTGCATACAGTCTATTGCACCCATTACCTCCGGGAAGTCTGCACACGGTGGAAGAGATGCATATTGCTGACCATCTCCTCCTGCATTTGGGGAAAGTATATGTGCTCATTGGCATGTGGTAACATGGCATCCAGGAACTGGTGGAGTACCCTGGATGCTGATGCTCATGAGATCCCCATGATATCCCCAGTTGGCCTTTGGAAGGTACCTGTGGCTAGTATTCTCAAGCTTACACATACCTTTATGTCCACTGGGATGGGTTCCCCTCTGTTACTTCTGGCTCTGAGGCATGGCCGGCACAACAATATAGGAAACCCATACATATTAATATGATTAAGGAACAACAAACCACCCTTGATTATATATTGGGACTTACGGACATTAGAATAATGAGGCCGGATAAAGGCAGTGGGGTGGTTATAACAGACAAGGGGGATTATATTTCCTATATGACTACAATGTTACTTGGTGATTCATATTCTGAAGTGAGTTTGAATGAAATCAACATTGCCCACCAAAGAATTGATATTCTTTTGGAAGACATGTTAATGCAAGGTGAGATTTTGGAGGATGAATATGACTTTTTGAAAAATGATTATCCTGTAATTAGTGGAGTTTTTGGCATACCCAAGATACATAAAGGTCTGAACAACTTACAATTTAGACCAATAGTAGATGGAAAGAGAAGCAAGACTTGCTTCATTAGTCAATACTTAGACCATCACTTTAAAAAGGGTTTGACAAAATTTCCCTATATAACCAAGGATTCTTGGGATTTTTTGAGAAGGTTGAATGAATTTAAGATGTAAGATGGATATATTTTTGTTACTGTGGATGTGTGTAACCTTTTTACATCCATTCCACATGACATAGGTTTAATATGGTTAGAGAAACAACTTTTTGAATCCAAAATATATGATCAAACTAAAATTAACACTTTGATTAATCTTATGGACATTGTGTTACATAACAATTTTTTATATTTTGAAGGAAATTATTACCAACAGACTGATGGTGTGGCCATGGGGGTAGCTTGTGCCCCCATGTATGCAAACCTCATAATGACCTATTGGGAATACAATTATGTTTTTAAAAGTATATTTCAGAAACATATTAAAATGTATTCAAGATACCTAGACAATATTTTTATCGTCTGGGACCAAGATGAAAGGGCATTACACACCTTTTTAGAATACATAAATAATAATGTCCGATTTTTGAAATTTACACACAATATTAGTTATGATGTCATCACTTTTTTGGATGTCCAACTAACATATAACAAGAACAATGGTTGTTTGCAATCCAATATTTATAGAAAACCAACGTTTTCAAATTCCTACCTTCATTACGACAGCTGGCACCCAGACCATCAGAAAAAGGCTGTTGTCAAGGGCCAGATGGTCAGGGCGGCCAGGATGGTCAGTGATGAGGGGGAATTTATCAAAAAATTGGAATTTATGGCATCTATGTTAATTAACAGGGGCTATCCAAAAACTTCTTGTGAAAAAATATTACAGGAAGTTAAAAATAAGAGACTTATGGGATTTTATGAGGCTATATTATGTCATGGTTACAGCAGTGATAAAACAAATAATAATATTGTAGATACCCATCAGTTACCTTTGTATATTTCTGTATTTGACGATTCTTATGAAGTCATTAGGAATATAATTAAAAGAAATTGGGGGATTTTGACTAATGATAATAGCATGGCAGATATGTTTCAAGGTCAACTTAAGTTTGTGTATAAAAAAGATTTGTCTCTTAAGGAATTTTTTGAGAACAAGATGGAATCACAAAGGCATAAAATAAACAGGTCAGTTGGTAATTTCAAATGTGGGAGATGTACAGTTTGTACACATATAAAATGTACAAGTGATTGATGGTAAACTTCCACAATATTAATATTGGAGGGCACTTTAATTGTTATACCTCAAATGTCATATATGTTGCACTTTGTCAGGACTGTAAGGCATTTTATATAGGTAAAACTAGCAGACGATTTAGGAATAGAATAAAAGAACATCTGCTAGATATTCAACACATGAGAACCACGAATGCCCTTGCCAGACACATACAATCAAATATAAACCATATTTTTAAATTTTGTGTCATTCAACACATTGAATATGATGCACGTGGTAAACACACTAAATATGATCTAGATGTTAATGAATTAAAGTGGCAAATACTATTGAATGCATACAACTGGCCTGGCCTGAATGAATATTGTAGTATAAAACCTATATTAAACAATAATCACATTAAGGGTAGACCATGATCTAGTATTAAGACATTAACAACTATATATTTTATATACAGATGTATATGTGAGTTAAACAAACATATTGTAACTATTTTACAATATTACATCATATACACAAAAATATTTTATTTTTTTTAATGTGAATGTATTTATCAATATTTTAAATTTATTTGAACAGTGTTATAAACTAATTCAATGAAATATATGAATGGTGATACATTAATTCACATTATAAGATTACAATATTAACCATTTATATAATATTAATACTTTATTCATTAATTTTAAGCATATATATTTGATGTGAAGTTTTATTTTAATTTATTTTAGTATAATATCAGTATAGGATTCACTAAATTCAACATCATTGTTTAATTGAATTTTTTATTAGTTAATTAGGGTGTGACTTGTATATTTAAACCAAGGCAACAACTGCAATGTGTATTCTGAAGAAGTTCGTCATATCGGACGAAACCCGGGTTAATTCGTTTTGTGCTTGTGTGTGTTATTTGAAGAATAAATTATCCATTATTGCTGTGACTTGATTCATCTTTCTACAGCATGGATTTATACTGTCAGTGAGTTTGCTGTGGCATTACCCGGGTGCTTGGACTCCTTGGACCTTTTTGGTATGGGTGGTGAACAGTGGCTACGTCCCAGGGATCCCACAATTGGCTCTGCTCCACAGAGGGACAGTTAGTTAATCGATGGCGTGGCAACAGCAGACACAGTTTGCCTATGCTTATGAGTGACCTTGGCAGTTGGGCATGTACCTACCTATGTATCTATGAACCTGTACATACAGTATGTACACATGCTAATAGCTTCATTTACTGTTCAGGTATTGACTTCCTTTGTGCCAATGGTGGTTGTGTGTACAATAGTTGAGGGCTACCTATGTAGGATGCACACAATAGACCACCTATACATGACAATTTACAGGTGGTCATGTGTGTGTGTGCCATCCATCTTTGCAGTGTATGCAGGTGGAGAAGGGTGTCAGTCCATGAGTGCCTACACTGTCAGTGTGTGTGTGCTATACGTCCCCTCTTTGCCAAGGCATGGGCATACTGGGCATGCCTCTGTCTGCCTACTGGGGGTAGCACAGGGTGTTCATGGTCTGAGTCCCCCTGTGCCTGTGGTTCCCTTGGCAATGTTGGTGGGCTGTGAGGGCCTTCACCATTCTGTCCCTGCTGTAGCTGTTTCCACAGGATCATATTGTTTAGCAAGGCACATACTATGAAGATGTGGGCACATGTTCCTGGAGAGTACTGCAAGGCTCCACCAGATATGTCCAAGCAACGGAACCATGATTTCAGCATCCCAAACACGAGCTCTATGATGATTCTGGTTTCTGTGTGTACCTCATTATGGCATTCTTGCATGGCTGTGTGTGCATTTCTGATGGGAGTCATCATCCACGGTTCAAGTGCATAGCTAGCATCCCCCACCAGGTGGCCATATGGGATGTCCCCCCTGGCAAATACCTGATACAGCTGTGAGGCATGCCAGATGTGGGAGTTGTGATAGCTTCCAGGGCTGCCAGCACACACATCCATGATAATGCCCTTGGCATTGCACACGACCTGGCAGTTGATGGAGGGGAATCCCTTGTGGTTTATGTAGCACCTACCCTGCTCACCGGGTGGTGACTTGATGTATATGTGCATACAGTCTATTGCAACCAGTACCTCCGGGAAGTCTGCACACGGTGGAAGAGATGCATATTGCTGACCATCTCCTCCTGCATTTGGGGAAAGTATATGTGCTCATTGGCATGTGGTAACATGGCATCCAGGAACTGATGGAGTACCCTGGATGCTGATGCTCGTGAGATCCCCATGATATCCCCAGTTGGCCTTTGGAAGGTACCTGTGGCTAGTATTCTCAAGCTTACACATACCTTTATGTCCACTGGGATGGGTTCCCCTCTGTTACTTCTGGCTCTGAGGCATGGCCGGCACAGCTCAACAAGTTTATGTATGATGTCCCTGTCTTCCCTGTAATGCTCTACTATTTCCAGATCATGTAGCCCCTGGTAGGTTACCCTGGATCTGAACACTATTGTCCTCCTCTGGTGCCTGAGATGGTTGTCAGCATCATCCTCCACACCACTGTCAGTCTCCAACACATGCTGGTGAATCAAAGCTATGGTGGCCCCTAACATGTAAATATTAAAAGATCCCCATCTGTATACACCAATGGTGCAGAGTGTCTGGAAATACACAAGTTCGTGTGTGAGGCTTTCACACCTTATACTATTGTACAATGGATGATGCTGGTGTAATTGGGTGTCTTTGTGCTATTCCAGCTGCAGGGTATCTTAATTATTGGTTTTACAGCAGGTACTACTATTGTGGGGCTTTTGGTGTTGACTTACGCTTGTCTGCCGTGATTCATCTATTGCCATTTACTTCAATTTTCAACCGGATTCCCTTCCCATTGTCAGGCTTGCATCCAGCTGCTGCCTTTCTTGTTTTGTACTTTCACAACCCAGGATTGTGTTGGGAAATGTGTTATGTAGCTGATCTACTGCAAGTTTGCTTTGTTCTGCTGTGACTGTTCTCTTTTCTTTGCTGTATGGCACCTCCTCTTTCCTGTTCTGCAGGTAGCTGCTAGCAGCCTTGTTAGCTGTTGTCTATGGCCCACTGTGAGTTTCTAGGTGTTAATTACTTATTTTTACTCCAATTACCATGCTGCAGCATTTCCTTATTGTCATCCCGTATCTTTCCTGTTTCAGCTGTGTTGCGCACTGCCGTTTACCAAGTTTCATGCGTGTTTTCATCCATGTTCACATGAACTTTTGGTTACCTTGTGTGCTCTCAGCTAAGCAAAGCTATGGCTACTTCCACACCCCTATCCTGCGGCTTTGCTTAGCAACATGCAACATGGATTAGCAATGATCCATTGTGCTTACAGCTACAGTGGCGTGCCCCTCTCTTGATGTCAGGTTTACCTCTAGGCCACTCCACGGTGTTGTACTGCTACACCATGTGGTACATCCTTATGCCAACAGGGCGTTTGTGATTTAGTATTACTTGACTCATTTGCATTGCATTGACTGCTAATTCCTAGTTACCACATGGAACACTGTCACAGACCCTTAGCAACCCTTGCGCCATGGTTGTGGTGCAGCATGCATGCCAGTGGCTATTATGGGGATATCATGAATTGCGTTGCATTGCAGTTTTATGAATCTAAATATATTTTCCTTGTGATCCCGTTTGCACACAGATGCACTGCGGTTTTACTTTGCGTTGATGTGGCCATGACATTAAATGTTACTTTTATATGTTGTGCATGTTGTTTTATGTCATTGGCTATATATTTAGTCATTGGCATATATTAACATTATAATATGTAAGTTTAGTCTGCTTTCATGGCTCCGATTTTATGTTTCACAAAATGTAAACCGTTTGTTTTTTGGTTTACATTTCTACATGCTTACGCTACTCCTGCACCACTTCATGAATCGCTATATAGCTTCATTTGCATGCTACACTGCTGTGCATGGGGTTATTAGCATACATGTACCGGGAGCTGTACAGCTCTGCCGTACGCTGGTAGTGCACATGGAAACAGCTCTTACCTGAATCACTCAGCGGCCATATTTGGCACTAGATCACCGATGCTACTCTGGCGCATGGCGCAAGCTTCATGAATCCCAGGGTTTGTCTAAGGAATTAACCCTTTCCATATTTTTCCTGACTAAATGTGCTAAGCCACATAGACCCCTTACGCCTTCCTGTTTTTGCTTCCACCCACTAGCCTAACTGCTTAGGAGTCACTTGGTAAAAATGCATCTGCAAGCAAACTTAATTTGTTCCAAGACTTCTTTTTAATAAGCACACAAACACTGCATTGCAATGAAAACACAAAAACACTTGAAACCATTTTGCATTGCATTGCAACTATTTATTATTAAAACTCCATCAATACAACCATATATATAATAACAGGACATAGCAGGATCAATCCAACAATAAGTAACTGTTGGCAGCACAAATCCACATACATTACATATCACCCAACATTGCCATGACCTTCTTCTCACTCTGATCACACTAATAAACTCAGAATGCAGTATGCCACTGCTCACTTCTGAATGTCCACCTGCAAATAGGAGGAAAGTGGAGGACAGAAGAAGGGTTCAATTGAAACCCACATACACCATCCACTAGTTTGTCCTTGCAGGTGGCCCCCTCCTCACCCTACCTGAGGTCTTTAACCAAATCCTTCACAAATATTGAAATATGAACATTGAGCAAATTTAAACCAGAATCACATCAGTGAACATCCCTGTGATGGATCATATACAGACCTAATCTCCTCAAACTCCTTGCCACTCTGCAATTAAAAAATTGCCTCACTCTTTCAGCGACCATAAAACTGATCCCATGCCTCCAAACCAATCTGGAAATAATCTTAAATCACATTAAAACCAACTGAGGGAATCTTTGTTTTCAAGCTACTAAATCAGCAATGATCCTCCCTAACAAAACTCTTTTGCGCAGCGGTCCCAAATAATTACTTCTTAACTCATTGCATCCAAGTGATGCTGCAGGTGCATCTACAGTTAAGTCCTACTGACGCGTCTAGGCATCAAATATTGCATGTTCATATTTGCATCAATAATTCCAAAACCATGCTATGTGCAAGGTTTCAAAAGATTTCATCTTAAAGCTTACACAATACCAAACTCGATTGTATTAATATTTGACCTCTGTCTAGTGCAGGTAAATAGATAGTAACTGTTATTTTTATAATAATAATTTATACAGATACAGTTTTCACATTTTTTTGAAATATGTCAACAACCAATTAACAGAGTGAACTGCTTAGCCTCATATGAAGACTCTCAGCTAGATGAATAAAATTCTGCTAACAGTATGTATGTAACTTGAGTGGTTGCTGAGATATTGTAAGATGTTTACAAAATATTACAAATGTAATAGTTACTGTGTTTACTGTGACTTATAAAATTCAGTCTAAGACTTAGTACCTAAGGAATACTGTCACTATAAAAATGGGTTGTCGTGAAGAGTTTGCCGTTTATACTTCTTTCATAATCCCTATGTTTCCAGAGATATGAACATTTGTTTGAAATGTGAAGACATAATTTGATTCTACCAAAAGGCTTAGGCTCCACCCATTGGAAGTTACAGTGGAAACTTCCTGTGTTCCATTGGAGTGAATGAGTTAAATGACCTAGTAAAATCCTAGATAACCCTAATTTCTCCTACTACTAAACACTTCAAATGTCCAAACATCTCATGTCAGTGAAGCCCACGACAACACCAAAACACTTTCCAAATGTCTTGATCCAAACCCAGCATAGCTCCTCCAGGTGAAATCATTGATCTCTTCTCTGTTCAATAAACAAGTGGTTACCACAACAACAGAAAGAATCCACCTGAAAAACAAACAAAAAATAAATACTAAAATGTTCATATATAATGTAAGATAAATAAGCTTTAGAAGACCATCTCCCCTCCCTATGAATCAACTCTGTTGATCTACCTTCCTCATCAAGATCTGATGTTGTCCCAATCCTGGAAGAATGAGATGAAAATTGATCCCTATGAATGCTCTGAGATTCCAAAGCAGCTCTTATCCTGTTTATAAACTGCAAAGTTGCTACTGATTTCCTATTAACTAAATGAAAAAAACAAACCCCCACTCTACTACCTTGCAACCTCCACAACTGCCTCAGCCAAGCCACTGTTCACAACAAATGCTCACTGATGTTGTGCAAAACTACCTGTTGACCAATCTCTACCTGGTCTTTCTTTGATCTCCTCAACCAGATTACAACTGAAGAATCAGTAAGGCAAAAGTCACACCAGCTTAACATCCCCAGAGGTTGAACAACTAAATGCCTCCACATACATCACCACTGGCAGGGCTGCCCAAACTGTATAATCCCCTTCATCAGATGCCAGTTTAAAGAAACTTTTCAACAGAACCAGCAGCAACATTTTATTTAACTATTCTCCTTTGAAATCCAAATTCTCTCCTAGCCTTTCACCACCCTACTCACTACCCACATCTTTGTCAAATTCTGAATATTTGTTAGCCCTGTGGATGCAATCAGTGCCACTAAATGAACTTTAATTGACCTCAGTTCCTCACCCAAAATCTAAAGGCACACCGCATGCTATGTCAGCAACACAACTGATTACACTCTTTCCTCATTTTGCAGCAGCCTAATGAGCAAAAGAAAAAAAAAACAGCAACCACTGAGTTATAAGCCCTCCAAGCTGACTACAACCATGACTTCTGCTTAACCAACCTGCTACACCTTTCCAATCTCCCATATATCTGGAGGAAACACCATGGTATTTTGTTTTGTACTGGTAGAGGGGCACAAAACCTATGAATCTGAATATGAGAAATGTTGGCAGCTACCAAATTAACATAGCCAGGAACATGCCTGGCTGAAAAGCTAAAGTTAATGGTCAAACTCTGCAACATTAATTTCCCCAAACCCATTAGTACTAAAACTGACTTTATTGCCTTCTTGGACAAAAAATGTACCATGGCTTTGTTATCAGTCATAAAAATCTCCCTCTTGTTTCGGTACTTGTCTGCTCAAACCACTGATGCCACTCAAATTGGCACGAATTTCAAAAAATGTCGAATCTCTCCCCCAACACTTTGGCCTATCCTTTGACCATGGTATGGCCAACCACTCTCAATTAAAAAATGCTCCATTCTCTGAGCCCCTGCTGCATCCATACACAGATTTTATGTCTCATCATTCACCCAATTGTTCTGCCAAAATGACAGCCCATTAAAATCTGACAAAAATAACTTGCAAAGCAACAATGACAGTGGTGCTTACTCTTACAACCTTTCATCATGTTTCCCACTGACCTACAGAAGGTTCTACTGGGACCTATTACCTTGCATGCAAAATTCATCAAACCCAGAAATTTCACCACCTCCTTAATCCTTACCTTTTTCCTCCACCCAACTGCATCTTTCTCCAGCACCACTGCCAAACAGTACATGAAACCCAAGACCCAAATGAAACCCAAGACCCAAATATTCCGAAATCTAGCCCTAAATTTACTAAGCCTTCATTGACCCAAAGCTGCCAAGGCAGCAATCAAATATTTGGTTCCAAAACTTTCCAGATCAACTAGCCTCTGTATCCAGTCCACATCAATCAATAAGCTCATGATCTCCCCTCCCCTTTACATATCTTCTCTTTAACAGCAACCACGACATGGGGTGTAATAAACATCCTGGTACGTCCTCTAGGAATAGACTGGGTTGCCAGCCACCCATTGTAGCTGCGCTGCCATTTCCACTGTGCCAACCTCAACTTCCTGCCTAAACTCTTGCTCACTCAGGCCAGGAAGTGGCACCTAGCTACCCCCTCCCGCTTTGTTCTCCAACCACCTTCCTTCCTACTAGCCTCTTGCACTTGTTCAACAAATGAGATCAGCACCTAGAACTTGGCCATCTCTTAACTTCCTAAACCTTACAGTAACTGATCCAACCTATTGCCCTCCCTCTTACTCTCAGATTGTGCAATAGCATCATTATCTGTAAGCATCTGAGGGTCTACTGCCAAGATACCACTGGTCCAATACCTCCCCTCTCTGTTGATTTCCTTGACCACTTCATTATTGAATGACTCCATGACTGTTCCGCTGCTGCTTTAAATTTCCTCTGTCCCCTCATGTAACATTCTGCAAACAGCTATTCAGAAGGCTCCTCACTGGAATGCCCAGTCAGCTCTGCATCCTTGAAAAGCTCATCTGCCTGAGACACTAATCTGGCCAACTACTCTTTCAGCACTTGCATCTCAACCATCTGTAAACAATGGAATTAATTAACAACTGTTCCAGTGCAAGATATAATCTCCCCTTTCATAAATCCCTGGCTTTGCCTCACACACACACCTTGAACCAGTGGTGCTGTCTTCAAAAGGCAGTTTAAAATTACCATTATACTACCAGGTGGATCTCCATGGATCAAACCCAAGACCCAAATGCTCCACGTCCTAGCGCTAAATTGACCAGGCCTTAATTGACCCAAAGCTGCTAAGGCAGCGACCAAATATTTGGTTCCAGAACTTTCCAAGTCAACTACCCTCTGCCAGTACTTCCAGCTGGCTGTCCTAGCCTGGACACTACTACTAGCCTACCACCTTCACCTCCACCCCAGGATCCAACAACTACCCTAGTACCTATCATCTGTAAGGTAATAAAATAAGGATATAGTGAGAAAACCCTGAACTCCATTTAAAAGTAATGATTTAACTGATGTTCCACCACATTGCTAATCAAAATTATTGCCAGGGTATCTCTCAGGTAACCAGGGCTCTTTTTAAATATACCTGAGCCAACAACCTCAAGCAGATCAGACCTCTATTTATTAATGTCTCATCAGAAAAAGGAGTCAGTCAGGAGTGCAGCAACCCCAGCAATTCAATCAATAGTGTGAGAAAAGACCCACAGCTTCCTGATCTTCATTCATTAAAGTTCCATTGCTGCCCATTGTGCCGCTCTCTGGCCCTGTAAACTTAGAGCCTTAGCCATCATGCCGACTCTCCCCCATGTTACTGGAATGTGTCTAGCAAGCCTTATAGGTCAACCTACTGAGTTATTTTCCCCTCTGTTTTCTTTTTTTTTTTGATTAGGGACACTTTCCCAGGATCTCCATGACTACCTTGCTTCAAAAAACACACACATGACATCACCACCACTGTGACCTCTGCCCTTGTATAGCTGCATTGTAATATACCCATGTCCTAGCATTGCCCCACATTCCCAGTACCTTAAGGATATTCACAAACATACCCTTGCTACTTTTGCTATTCTATTTATTTTTGGTTTAAACTAGGAGGTAATTAATGACCAACACATTGAACCATCAAATGGGCTGCACTAAGACAACACTGCAGACACACTTAAACCAAACCACCTCCATTACTCAAATTGTGGATTTAATGACAAGACATGTAAAGCATTCCCTACAATGTTAAGGTAATTACAAGGTAATGGTTTGCAACCCTGGCACTATCATGTTATCCCCCCTCCCACCAAAGCTTAAGCAGATGGAACTAATAATCCTACCCTAAACCCTAGGCAATGCAGCAGAAAACCTGGGACCTAAACCCAACTCTCCATCATGTCTCTCTTCCCTCAGACAGAGAAACCTTCATCCTGCCGCCCATACTAGAAAGAAAACAACACTGAAAAAAAATGAAAAAGAAAAAGAAAAACTGACCTCCAAACATTGCTAGCCTCCCATTATCCTCCCCACTTACATTGCTACCTAAAGACCAACTCTAACCTTAGTCTTCCTCTAAGTAATTAACCCTTTTCTCATCTGTCTTAACTAAATGTGCTAACCCACGCAAACTCCTTTTGCCCCCCCCCCTTTTCCTCCCACCCCAAGCCTCACTGCTCAGGAATCAAATGGGACGAATGCATCTACAACCATCTCCATTAAAAAAAAAAACATATGCGCACATACACACACACACACACACACACACACACACACACACACACACACACACACAGACGTACACAATACCTTGGCACTTACTGAAATAATTATGGACAACACTAAAAATAATAGGTGGCAAAAGCTCAATATCAAGAACAGATTTTAAATACTGTTTTTGTAAACCTAGACAGTTGCTAGAATAACAGGCCATGTATTAGCATGTATTTTTAGAATAATATAATGTCTGAAGCAAAACTGTCTTTTATTTTTTTGCAACTTTAATCCTCATTCATTTGCATGAAGAACAGACAAAAAATATGAGACAAAATGTGGACAGCGTGCAAATTTCTGAATAGTTGTGACACCACACACATGCACACACATGTGCTCGCGCACACACACACACACACACACACACGCACACACACACACACACACACACACACACACACACACACACACACACACACACACACACAAACTTACGTGCATATGCTTTAAGAAATAAAAAAGCTTAACTATATTTTGGCAGACAAGCATTACACAAGGAGTTTAAGAAAATAATTCTTTATGTTTCTTTAACAGTGAGATGCTATATAACCATTATAAACCATTACTGTCAAAGTAATGTTAACTAAAACATGAAATACTCTTGCTTCTGTGTAAGTGATTTAGGGATTTTGAATCTATTAACTTTATGTTAAATATATAGTTAATGATACTTGAAATAGTATTTCAACAAGAACACATTCTAAACACCAGAATGAAATGTTGCTGTACATAGAATTGGTTGAATTAAATAAGCACCATCAGATTTTCTATTTGTGGATTAGAAGATTAAGTGGATAGTACAATTATTACTGAAATTAGATTATGTAATATCAGGAGATAAGAACTGTGAAAGCAGTCATGAAGTAGTTGTGTGGCCACACAAAACATTAATAGCAAGAAGCATTTCATATTTCTGTTTAGTACCTACAAACATGATTTTTTAAATATACCTCTTCCTGATAAAATGAGAGTTAAAAATATGTGCTATGTTAAAAACTTTAAAGCAATTAAATATGTTGAGCTGTCATTCTTTTTCAGTGTTTTGAAAGACCAAATTATCTCTTTTCTAAATATTTAAGTAAACAAAGTGATTATCTATAAAACATGGCAAGTACCACTATATAATCAGCACAGTAGTCCATGACTCCTAAAAATAAATCTGGGTGGCACAATTGCACAGTTCTGTCTTTGGTGCCTTAAATCACTTAGTTCTCTGGTGTGGCTCCTGAATGGCATACTGTCTGTATGGATTTTGCATAATCTTCCTGTTTCCAGGTGACTTATGGCCTGGTTGCATGGTTTCAACCCATGTTCCAAAAGCTGTATTGAGAGTAGAATGGTAACTCTAAACATGTCTCATAGATATGTGTATGGAAATGTACGTGTGTGTGTGTGTGTGTGTGTGTGTGTGTGTGTGTGTGTGTGTGTGTGTGTGTGTGTGTGTGTGTGTGTGTGTGTGTGTGTGTGTGTGTGTGTGTGTGTGTGTGTGTGTGTGTGTGCGTGTGTGTGTTTTCTGTCCTGTAATGGTTCTTCATTATCTCTACTCAGTTATAATATATTTTCTAACTCCCTCATAACCCTGAATAGAATTAAAATCAATATCAAAAAGTGAATAGACCTAGTGGAAAGGTTGCCATTTCTGTCGCTGTCGCAATGTCCTCACATATATCAGAAAACTGTAAAATTTCTCATTAGCATTTTATCAGATAAATATCTTCACTTTTCTCTGAAACTTTCTCAGAGGTTTTGCAAAACTGTGCTCCAGGGTGACCTGAACAACATTTCTGATTTGTGCATTCACTGTTTGTTATGCCTCTATACATATTTTCACATGAAACAACCCTCAGCAGTTAGCAAACAAACAAAAAAGTTAGGAAGGTTAAAGCAGCCTTAACTGACTAAAGGGCAGATACACATTTTTAATAATTAAGATACAGAATCAAATGCAGAACCAACGTTCTGAAAAGTAATACTAATATTTTCAAGATCACATAAATATGAAAGTTTTGCAGGATTTTAATCAAAAGTCATTGTCAGTACCAATTTGATTCACTTGCACTTATGCATGCACAAATACATATTCATACACCCACACTTCCTCTCGTCCTTATTACATAAATATTTATAAAATAAACAATTTCATTCTATTTGCAAATAAGGTTGATATTATAAATCTACTAAAATTGTATCAGCCTTTAGAAGTACATCATTTTTAAACATTTATGACTAACAGAATTTTAAACATAAACAACCAGGCAGTGGAATAAAAATACTGTAATGAAAAATGAAACATCAGCTATCCTGACAGCGAGGTCTTTGCAATCTTTGTCTGGGAAGGCAACACTGCAATATTTCCTGCATTCAAAATGCATGTAAAGCACACAAATCCAGTATGACCCATATGAATTCAGTGCTTAAAATCTAGTGAAACTGATAATATTTGAAGTCTTGAAATGAAAACAATGAGTTACTCAATCAGGCTTGTGATGCCAGGAAACTTGTCCCCTCTCTTTTTCCTGACCTCTCTAAAGCCTTTGATACTATCTCTCACTGTCTTCTTCTTAATAACCTCTCCAACTCAGGGCTCTCTCTCTCTACCTTACACTGGTTTTCTAACTACCTCACAGACAAGCGAAAAGCTACTAAGTGGCAACACTCTTTCTCTCCTTTGCTAAACACCACTACCAGTGTTCCCCAAGAGTCCATGTTAGGACCCCTGCTATTTAATATTTTCATCAAAGACTTCCACTCTACTCTCATTCAAAGCAGAGTCACCCAATATGCAGATGATTCTACTATCATCTGCACTAACAATTCACCACCCGAACTCCTGAAACTTATCCAGTCAGCCCTAACCTCCACTGAAAAATGGATGTCTATCAACCACCTTGCCTTAAAACCTAAGATAACTAAGCTTATGCTATTCACCCCTAAGAGGACCATTACCATAAGCAAAGAATATTTTACTATTGTCTCCCAAGATAACATTCCTATTGGGGTTTTCACACACACTAAACTCCTAGGTGTTACCCTAGACACACATCTAATTTTCAACATCCATATTCACAACAACATTAGAAAAGCACACCAAAAACTGGGCATGCTACACCGTCACAAAAGTTTCCTCAATTACTCCTCAAAACTAGCCCTTGCCTCTTCCTTCCTACTCCCATCTCTTCTTTATGGTGCTTCCCTCTTTACCATCCTACAAGCCAGTCTTAAATCCAAACTAAATATATGCTAAAACAAAATTGCAAGGTCCGTCAAAAATGGGCGACACTTATCTCACCACTGTATCTCTCTGCAAAAACTAAACTGGCTACAACTTCCTCATCATATTACATACATACAACTAACAACTGCCCACAAACTAATATCCAACACATCCAGCTGCCCTGCCCTCTCTACTCTATTTACTCTTTACCACCCTAATAGACCTCTCCGCTCTGATAACCAAAAGCTCTTACAAGTAGCAAAACCAAACCTCTCTGGTCAAAAGCTCTACTCCTTTTCCACTGCTAAACTATGGAACTCTCTACCACCTTCACTAAGATCCACCAGCAATGTATCTATCTTTAAAAACAGCTTGAGACAACATCTGTCCTCACAGTGGCTATGCCCATGTGCTGCCTCCTCACAATCTATAACCTGACATTATCTCTCTCCTAATACTACTCCCAACTTTCCTACTTCCATCCTATATCACCTTCTAAAACTTCACTTGTATCCCTGAAGTATAATCTACTCCTGTACCTATGTACGAATGTTATATCAGTAGATAGATTTAGGTTTAGCCACATTGCCATCTTCCTTAACAAAAAATGTATGTACTGTACAACTAATTGTATTTTCCAATTGTGTGCTTATCAAAATATAAGTTTTGTATGAATTGTAGAAATGTACTGTAAGATTGCATTGAAATGTACTGCATGATTCTATTGAATTATGTGGAGCCTTTCTCCCCGGGCCTCCACTGAAAATGGGTACTGTTGACCCACTGTACCTTCCCAGTTAACAAATGCAAATAAATAATAAATAAATACACAAACATCTAGCAATAAATTGCACTGACAGTTATGCTATTATTTAAGATTAATGTTCATTGTTGACAATATGCAAAACAATACAAATGTTGCTGAAGCTGAATATGTCTATATCATACTATAATAAAAATACAAATAAAACAATGTGCAACTGTTTGCAATTCATGTAAATTTATAAATAAAGCAGTTGATTAAGTAGAATATTATTAAAGGCCTTAATCATGTTGCTTTGTTTAGATACACATTGTAATTTTACATTTAATTTCATTAAAAAAAGTGAACACATAGTATAAATAAATCTAACTGGTAAAGCATAACTTGTGGCTCTTTTCGGTAATCACCATTGTTGAGTTTCAGAAGCCACATCTGGTGGCATAGCAAACGGTTAAGTCAAATGTGACAAAAATCTGCATCATGCTCCACAATATCCCAGTCATAATAAATCAAATTATAGCACTGATGGAATAGTCAACACCCATGCTATGTGGACTGGTTATAAGCTGTGTTTTTTCTACATGGTGAAGATCGAGTGCAAACATTCCCTGATATTTTAATGGCAGCTTCATGTGGGTTGTCTGTTAAAATTTCAATATCCTGCATTGCAGAAACAGGAAAAGTAAACATTTTTAGCATGGTTCGTAATATACCACCTCTAATATTGTTATATTTTATGAAAAGGGACAAAAGTGTTCCCATTTTTTACAGTTATGGACTGTCAGAACTGCTGTCCTCAAAATTATAACTAAATGCTTTCATTGTGAATCAGGATTTAGAAGACATGTATATCATTCGTCATACATGCATAATTGAGATAGTCCAGCATAGACAGTTCCAAATAGAATGCACTGAAATGTTGAGTCATTCCAGCTGCAATCCAGGCAGTACAGAGATTCATAAAGCATGCTGTTTTAATTCATTACTATATATTGGTGGGCAGCGTAATAATTTTGTCTGTATTAGTAAGCCTAAACGGGTCTATATTAGAACATCGAAATTTCACAATTTCGAATGTTCTAACATCGACCCTAGTTGCAAAACGACAGAAAACCGATTTTTTTTCCTAGGTAAAGAATTCGGTTGTCTGTTTCTGTCATTTTGCTATTTTCAGCGCTGTGGTGGAAAGTTACGGGATGGGTTCAGGTAAGTGTGCAATTGGGCATGGGTTCGGTGATTTAGGGTTAGGGCGTGGGTTAGGTATGTGTGCGATTCTGTGGACGTGAGGGCTAGGGTGGGTTAGGTGAGTTAGGGTTAGGGCATGGGTGAGGTAAGTGTGTGATAGTGGCGAACCTTAGGGTTAGGGTCTGGGTTAAGGTAAGTGGATAATTAGTGGTGTTGATACTGTTTAGTGTAGGGTTAGCTGTAAGATTTTAGGTGTATGTATGTGGATTGCTGTTTATTTGGTGTGCTTGTGTTGTGTGTACGTGTTTCGGAACAACAAATTTTTTCCCTAGGAAAAAATTTGCTGTTCTGCATGTTCAATGTTGTCAGCGTTTGCTGAATAGGGGTCGATATCAGAACATTTGAAATTGTGAAATTTCGATGTTCTAATATAGACCCAGGCTAAAGACGTGCAAGGTTGGTAATGCTGTTGTACTAAAGTTGTATTAAATAAGGAGTGCTAATCACTGTACTCCTATGTCAGAGGTAAGAAGAATCTGTCACTACTGCTTATCTCTTAGCATGCATATTGAACCCTTAGAACCTAGTTCCAGTTGTAGTTTACACTGATACTAGGTCAATTGTTGTAAGTCTTTGTCAGAGAAAGTTTCTTTCAGATCACAGAAAAGTCATTGCACTTGTAATATGAATCAGAAGAATGTGCTTTTTGCATCCCCATTAAAAAGGAAATACTGCCCTGTGCAGATGCAGATAAACATGTATACAGGCAGTTGAAACAATTAAGAGTTTGCTTAATGTATTCTGCCTTCAATGATACTATGTAATCTAATGTACGTATGCTTTGAAATCTGTCCTATGTTTTTTTTATTCCACATAAAAAGGTACACAGAATTAAGTATACTGCATTTTCAGATTTGCTTACATCTCCCCTGAAACAGGGTTGAAATTTCTAATGGCAACAGACTACACCAGTTAAGAAGCTCTGTCATTAAATGAATGAGAAATACATGAGTGAAAAGATAATATTAGCTCTCATTTGGGACAGAAACCTAAGACCGCTAGCATACCATGCTGGTGTCACTGCAGCTGGACCAACAGTCTCTGGACAAACAGATAGGTGTTGGTAGTACCCAGCTCAGTAATGAGGATGAAATTACAAACACACACACACACACACACACACACACACACACACACACACACACACACACACACACACACACACACACACACACACACACACATACAGACCCACACACACACACACACACACACACACACACACACACACACACACACACACACACACACACAAACATGCAGACAAAACTCTACTTAGCCACTGATCAAATTATAAAAATAAAAGGATAGCATTTGCTTCCATTTGGTATACAAGCCAAAGATGTTCGGCATACCCTCTTTAAATATATATCTATCTATATCTATATTTATATCTATATCTTTATCTATATCTATATCTATATCTATATGTATATATCTATAAATCTATATGTATATATATCTATATATGGGTCTACTTCTAAATTTCAAACTTTCACAAGTTCAAATTGCTTATGGTCGAAACTATAAGATCGGACTTATGAAAGTTGGAACCATGTAAATGGAGATTGCTGTATAGCATGGGACAGTATATTTATGATTTTTCTCAATGTAGTGTGATCTCGGAGTTGGTATATTTAATTAACAGGGGGGCTGGGGGGTGCAGAAGGGCTTGCCCAGCTGCAAACATTTAAAAATTTTTTTGTTTGTTTTTATTGTTTTTTATTTCAATTTCAAACTCTCAGAAGTTTGATCTTATGGTCTCAACCATAAGCAATTCGAACTTGTGAAAGTTCAAAACTTAGACATAGACTCCTCTCTCTCACTCTCTCACTCTCTCTCTCTCTCTTTATATATATGTATATATATATATATATATATATATATATATATATATATATATATATATATATATATATATATATATATATATGCCACTTCCTACAAATTTTCTTAACTACCACTCACCTTTTTGTTTTTTGTATATAGAGTATTTGTTGTCTGACTGGATCCTTTGAGCTTTATTACTGGTTAATTTGTTTAAATCAGTTTGCTCTAATTTACTACATAATCACCACGTTTGTGTGGGTTTGCACTTGTTTGCGCTTTGTGCACTGCCAAGCAGCGGTGGGCACCATTGACGGTTATAGATGCAAACATTTCTGGCTGCAAATTTTCCCTTAGTACTCTGCTGGTGCTTCATCAGTTAGTTCTCATGATTGTCCCTCAGTGACAGGTGATACATTCAGCAATGGTCCTGGGGTACCAACACAGATCCTACCCACTAGCCCTTCATATTTTTTGTCCACTTCTCCTGTCCACTACATTACCTGGACCTTCCTGTCCTCTCCCTTTTTCTGAACACATCAATTTACCTATCATTATGGATGGACAATTTCCCACAGTTTGTCCAGCTAGCCTGGTCAACATGGGCATCCTGAGGCAATGTATCAATTGCCTCATGTACAAAGACAACCCACTTCTTCTAGTTCATGCAAATTCATTATGTGAGAGATACATCTATATCAGGAACCTAGAATCCAGGCTCTCTCACTCACCAATCAGTTCATATGACACTAAGCAGGTCATCAGCATGCCCCCTTCACCACCTGCAACTAGCAAACCAATAACACATAAACTTATATATGCAGAAGTCCTTACCAAAAGCTTACCTAAACATCAGAGACCTCCTCTCTGGACTACATGAAGAGAGACATGACTGAGCTCCCTGATTATGTGTCTCAGGCAGGTATGTCTGTAGAATTTTACCTTTGCCTAGTATGATACCCCAGTACAAACAAAAAAAGATTGACTTCAACAATTGGCTTAGTTTCTGGTGTCTTTCAAAGGGGATCCAGTATCTGTCAGCCTGGGATGACCTGGCTGACAGACCTTGAAGCTTTGACAGAGATAGTCATCAGTCACCCCTGGGATTTTGGTTACTGGATAAGGCTTTTGCTACCCCAATAGTGCCTTTGTTCAGGCAATGTCACAAGAACAAAATTCCTGATGTAAAAATACCCTCTAAAAACAACCTCAAGGTTATGCTGCTAAATGCAAGAAGTCTAAACCAGAAACTGCACTCCTTGAAAGAAGCCCTCACCTTGGAAGATGCTGACATTTGTGCAGTCAATGAGACCCAGTTTAAGGCTGTGGAGAGCACCCCAGCTATGCCAGATTACATTTCCTTCCACACTTTCAGACCACAAACTGAAGGTGTGAGAACTAAAGGAGGTTGTGTATCAATATTCATTAAAGACAAATACACCTCTAGATTGGTTAAACAGCACAATTCCCTTGAATTACTTCAGGTGCAGTTGACTGTAGGTAAGACCCCTCTTCAGGTCATTACCAGCTATATGACCCCTCCATGAATCAGAACATCCACTCAGCCTACTTGGATCTACTTGAGTCAATAAAGATACAACCAAGATACAACTAAACACCCTGGTTTTGGATGACTTTAATTGCCCATCCATTGACTGGGTAAATTATATGTGTTCTAAATCACTTGCCCAAAGGTTCCTGAATTTCGTTAACTCTAATGCCCTGGACCAGCTGGTTGACACACCCAAAAGGGAATCAAACATCTTGGATCTGGTGCTCACCAACATGGGGGATTGCTGCACCATCCCCAGTGTGTGGCCATCCCTGGTGATATCTGACCATAAATCAGTCTTGCTGGAAGTAACTATAACACACACACACACACACACACACACACACACACACACACACACACACACACATGCACAGTCCTTTAACTCTACTTTCCTAAATGTACTTAATTCCCAAGTTCCACCCCGAACTATAAGAGTTAAATCCAAATCCACCCCATGGTTAATTAGGGAAACCAAAAAACTTATGCAACAGAGAGACAAATGCTGGAAACTTTCTCAGCACAATAAACAACCAGAGACCCTTGTTCAATATAAGCAACTCCGCAACGTTACTAAAAGACATATATCCAAAGACAAACAATCCTACTATATGACACTCCAAGCCAACCACTCCAAAAACCCCAAACAAATCTGAAAGTCCATTAATTCACTTCTCAACCCAGGCACCAAAAATAATCCTTACCCTGACACTGCCAGGTCTGATCCAGAAATTACCACTCTTTTCAACTCCTTCTTCACTACCTCTATAGCTGAACTAAATAAGACCTCCCCAATTAACCGATCCACACAGTTCAGTCACTCTACCCCATCCTCTAAACCCAACCCTCCCCCCACCTTTGAACTTAAACCAGTCTCTACCTCATATATAAAAATCTTCTCAGCAAACTAAAACCTTGCTCTAATGCCCCAGATAACATTTCATCTAAATTCTTGCAAATTGCTGCAGATGGAATCACCCTCCGCATTAGCATCCTAATCAACAGAATCATACATGAATTGTATATCCCCAAGCTGTAGCATGCTGCCTTTATACAGCCTATCCACAAAGGTGGTATAAATAATAATACCTCAAAGTTTCGCCCCATAGCCATCCTCTCCCCAATATCAAAAATATTGGAAAAATGCACACACATCCAGCTAATGCACTTCCTTACCAAAAAACACCTCATCTCTCAAACCAAACATGGTTTCCATCCTGGCCATAGCACTATAACTGCTCTACTCTCATTCCTAGATATAGTCAACCGTGCCCGCGACACTGTAAAAATAGTTTCAACAGTTCTACTAGATCTCTCCAAGGCTTTCGATACTGTCTCCCATACTCATCTCCTTATCCACCTTGTTAACTTCAACCTCTCACACAATACCCTATCCTGGTTCTCAAGTTACCTATCCAACAGATGTCAAGCTGTAAAATGGAGAAAAGGCACCTCAAACTTCATTCCTACCCCCACTGGAGTTCCCCAAGGTTCCATTCTTGGCCCTATGCTATTTAATATCTTTATCAATGACTTCCACTCTGCCATCCCAAATACTAAAATCATACAATACTCTGATGACTCCACTTTAATCTGCTCTGCCACCAACCTCCCAGTACTTCTATCATACACTCAAACTGCTTTATCCACCACTGAGAACTGGATGCTCCAAAACAACCCATCTCTAAATGCTAACAAATCCAAAATACTACTCCCCTCCCCCTCAGAATCCTTCCCTCTTGACAAAAACTCTTTCCAAATTATAAGCCATAACAATTCAGCCATAGAAATTGTTCCCTATGCCAAACTACTTGGGGTCACTATACATGCAAACCTAAAATTTGACACCCATATTCAACTAAACATCAAGAAAACACATCAAAAACTTGGCCTGCTATACAGAAACATCCACTATCTCTCTCCTTCTTCTAGACAAACGCTCACCACTACCTATCTTCTTCCCTCACTAATGTATGGTGACCCTCTATTAACTAACTTATCTGCCTCCATTTCCTCCAAAATGGAAAGCCAAACACTCCTCCCACCATTGCTCTGCCCTCCACTCACTAAACTGGCTAGAACCTCCCGACCTTCTAGACTACCTCCAACTTACCACTGCTCATAGGCTATTATTTAACCCCTCTAAATGTCCTGCACTATCCAACATCCTACAACCATATGCCTCTAACAGGCCACTTAGATCTGCTCACCTAAACCTACTCACTGTCCACACACCAAAGCGACCTGCCGGACAGCACCTCCTATCATTTTCCTTAGCCAAAAAATGGAATTCTCTCCCTCCTTCATTACGAATGACAGAAAACCCTGACAACTTCAAAACCCTACTCCATTCCTACTTGCTCTCTAACTGGAAGCACAATTGCACTTTCCCCACCCAACCTTCTACTCTCTCTACACTAATTGTGTTTCCATACTACTCCTATTTCCAACAACTTTGCTCCATGGATTTTACTTATTCTTTACTGTTGTCTTGTGTATATATGTAAATATTGTAAATAGTTTGCTCTCCCTTTTTCCCCCTCCCTAACATTTATGCTTGTTCTACCACTCTGCCATAACAAGACTCAGATTCTATGTAACCTTTTTAATCAACCATGTCAATATATGACTCACATACTATGTAACAACTGTACCTCATACTGTCTCTGTATCACAATTTACCAATATTCATAAAACTTAATATTGTCTGTTAATCCTTAATGTATCTGTATCTTTGGATCTTAATTTTAATTTTATCTGTTGTATTTTAATTTTACTATGTAATGTGGAGCTTTTCTCCCCGGGCCTCCACTGAAAACAGGCTCCTGAGCCCAGTGGACCTCCCCGGTCATCAAACTGAAATAAATAAATAAATATAAATAAATAAAACAGGAAACACTCCCTCCTCAACTTAAACAAGTAAGTAATACTCCTGGTAAAGTCCTCCAAAGCTAACTATGAATCCAGATTAGCTTGCCTAGCTAAGGATAACCATAAGGCATTCTTTAGTTATATCAGTAACCTCAAAGATAAGGCCCAGATTTGCACTAAGCTCATAGTTAATGGTAATACATATACAGAACCTATGGATATAGCAAACCTGCTGGCAGGTTCAGTGGAAACTTCACAAACCTGTCCCCACCACCTATACCCCAAAGCATCCCTAACACCTGTCCCCACCTATTATCTCCAGGGAGCAGGTCTTAAATACCCACTCCAAGGCCAAAAGCACAGCCTCTGTAGGACCAGACAACATCCCGGGCTGTGTTCTACAGGGTTAATACAGGGATTAACATCACATCAGGCACACTTTACAATCACAGCCTATGCACTGACTTCATCCTAGGATAATGGAAAACAACTACCATTATCCCTTTGCACAAAGGGGGTGCATCCATGCTCCCTGGGAACTATAGACCCATTAGGCTGACCAGCCTTATTTGCATGGCCATGGAATGAATCATCTTGGATGTTATTAACAAAGATATAGGAAATCTCCAAATGCTCCACCCTACCCAGTTAAACTTTATCAAGGGGAGATCATGACTGTTAAACTTGATGGACTTCTTCATGGCAGTCACAAAATCCCTAGATGAAGGCAAATCTATGCAAACAGCCTGCCAAGTCGTTTGACACAATCCCCCACTCAGGCATCACTAATAAACTCACCCAGCTGGGTATCAACCCATAAATTGTCAGGTGGGTTGCAAACTGGCTCACTGATAGAACTCATATGGTCAAAATAGGGGACTCCACCTCCTCCCAGTAGAACAGTAACCAGTGGTGTGCCACATGGATTGGTCTAGAAACCCTACTGTTTGGAATCTGCTTCTCTGAAGTACAGGCTAAAACTAAAGGACTGTGACTGACAAAGCTTGCTAATGACTGCAAACTGGGAGCAATCATTGAAACCCCTAGTGATGTGAATGTCCTGCATGAAGGTCTCACACAGATCAATGATGAATGGAGACAAAGTCATGGTCTTAAACTTAATGCAAAAAAATGCATTATCAGCCCCTTAGGCAAGGGTGATATTCCTCCAACGAACTACATCAATAGCAATACCCTAAGCACTAAGCAGACAGTCAGTGGTGAGAGATCTTAGCACACAAGTCAACAGCATCCTTGACTTCGATCACCATCTCTCCACAATGGTAAGAAGGGAATTTTATATTGCTCATCTCATAAGTAAGGGCATTGTCTCCAGAAAAAAAGAGTTTATAACCCACCTGTACTCTTCCCTCATCAGGCCAATATTAGAGTACAACATTCCTTTTGGTATGTTCTCTTCCAAACATTTGCAGCAATTGGTGAGACCACAAAGATTCCTTAAAAAGAAAATTCAGGGTCTTCAAGATCTGACTTATGTGGACAGTCTAAAATCATTGTCACTTTACTCTGTGTCATACAGACGGCTCTGAAGTGACCTGTGCTTGGGAACATGGGTTGAACTTGGCTAGGCTTGTAAGCACCCTGGGGCCATTACTCTAGTAATCTCCTATGATCTTATGATCCTATGAATATAGTATGCTGAAATGCATAACAGTATACCCCTAAAGTATAAAAAGGAAAGAGTCAAGACCACTTTAGTCTCAGATTTCCAAAGAAAAAACTATGGATTTTTTACATCCCATACACTTTACTAGATATCAAGCATGGTGTTATTTTAAGAAAACAATCTTATTTGTTTAATGTAAAAAAGAATACTTTCAGTTCTCATTGTGGCTCTTGTTTCATGGGAAGTGAATTTGTATGCATGTTTACTTGGAGGCAACTTGGCCAATAATCTGTACTTCAGTGAAATGAACAATAACCTAATAGAGATCATTAAACTGGTACCACACCTTTATCTGCAGTGCAGTCAAGTGCAATGTCCTTAGAATTAATAAAATTAACTTAGGCAGTAAAGACAGCAAAGAATCTGGCACAGCACATGTAGAGAGTGGTGTAATCAAGACAAAACAATTTCTGATGTCCAAACTAAAACTTTACTTTAAAAAAGAAAAATAGAAGTGGAATAGGTTGATATAGTTGCCCGTTCAGAGTTCCTCAAAGTGTAATTGCTTAGTTATATCTGTCAATACTTTTGTTTTTTAACACAGCTTGCATTTATGAAGACTCTTATCCTTTTGTTAAACAAGCACTCCCATATGAATTAGTTAAAATAGAAACCTGCATGTTTAGATTTCAAACATAACATCTATGGTCTGCATCATGTTCAGAAGAAATAAATTACAAGTTAAGATTCACTACAAGAATGGGAAAAGAAAAAGATGCACCAGTGGGAGTGATAGATCAGATAATCTCTATTCTCTGTAATGAAGTAAGCGAGAAGCAAAAGAACAATTTTGTTGAAATGCATGCTCAATATGTGGGTTGCATGATTAGGCAAATAAAGCATATGTCTAAAACGATTTCAGAACTTTCTGTAGAAGTATTGAATATGTTGGTTTTGAATTAATAATTTCAGAGTCTGTGTATGATTCACTAAGCATCCTCATAACCTCTTAAAACATGCACTGACTTCATACAAATAAACCCTTTGCAAAGTGTGTTCAAATATATGACGACTTTGTAAAGCAAATATCATCTAAGATTCATCCATTATCTTGCTTCCGTCCCATTTTTCTCTCAGCAGTGGTCTGGTTTTGTTCTCACAAGTGACATTTTCCAGTTTTATGGATGTCTGAGGATGACGTATGATTTATGCATTTAAATAGATCAGTAATTTCTGTGTTTTGCTCTGCTATATTCAAAATCTTAACATGAATCTACTCTGCAGTGATTTGATTGAGGTTTCTTATAGAAAGCACAGCAGAACCTTAAGCTACAAGTTATTTATTCAGCTTGATACCATTAATATATACTTAACGGGTGTCATGCAATTAGAGTGTTAGCAGGTTTACAGCTCTGAGAAAATAAGAAAAATACAAAGAAGTCAGAGAAACTGAAAGTTAATTGGTAGTTACTTACTCACAAATCTCTGCTTGAAAATATATGCAGGTCAAATGAGATTTGAAATAAAGTTGTATTATTATTGAAGTAGAAGAAAGGTAGCTGGTTTTAAGAAGATGAAACTCTTGCAGATAACAAGATTTGCTGAAAACCTCTAGCAGATAATGAAAACACTCCCATACAAAGAAGACAAGAAGAAATGTTGTAGAAAAGGTGTTAAAAAGTTGCCCTTTGTATTTATATAAAAGGAGGTAATAGCAGAAAAATAGATTTTTGCGTCAATAGCTCATCATCCTGATAGCATTGTTAACAACCACTCTACTGCTAAGGTAATGCTACAGTAATACATTCTGCCTTGTAGCATACTGTTTGTTAAATATGAACAAATACTTTAATAATATTGTCGCCTCACAGTAAGACGCTGTCTGGTTCGATTTTCAGCTAGAGTGTCTTCTGCGTGGAGACATGCGTGAATGGGCGTACTTTCGTTGAAGGTTGTGCAACAGGCCTGGCAAGCCAGTATGTAAAAATCAACTACCAATCATTAGCAGACTGGAGTTCCGCTGTGGCGACCCCTAACCAGGAAAAAGCCGAAAGACACACAAACAAACAAACTTTACTAACATATATATAATTTCCCATTAGTAAAGTGTGAAATCTGTACTGTCGGGGAGCACACTGCTTGTTGTCTGTAACCAATCAAAAACATGCACTTCTTCAATTATATAATATCAGCTTGTGTAATCAGAACAGATAGTGAAACCTTTTGTACGTCACTGCATTTCCTTCTACGTATATTACACCAAAGGTGTAATTTTGTTTATCTTGTAAGTAGCATGCAACAAAATGTTTAATACAATTTCTTTGTAACAGACACATTTAATTTCTGATGCACACTGTCACTGAAATATGTTCATTTCCTGTGAATAGGGGCTATTTGCATTCCTTGCCATGTTCCCACCTGGAGGTAACAGAGTTCTTGTGTCTGACAGCATATAAAATGGTTCAATAACTTGGGAAGGACCTCAAAGCATTTAAGAAATGGCTATGCTTTCCTTTCCATTCTCTATTACTGACATCACAAGAGCTGCCCAGGGAGCATACACACATACATTAAATGCTCTAGTGTCCTGTGTAAAACAATTTTACTGTGTAATTTTACAGACATGACAATGCACCTGACCTAAAGTCGCATACAATGCTATAACTTCAAGGTCATGTGATAGTTAGCCTTCATATTCTGTGTCTCATTTGTTAGTTCACAGATGATAAACACTTAACAGTTATAAAGACCGCTGCAACTACTCTTAGTATTTAAAATATTTTTTTTGTTTGTGTTTAGTAATATTAATGTTATATCACAAATAGATATAAAATAATAAAAGTAAATAAGTGTTTTTTGCAGTGGTTTTTAACATAGACTTGCAGTATTCCAGTTGCATCTTTACTCAAAGCATCTGGCTGCATTTCTCTATTACTTTTGAGTACTGCCTGGAAACAATCCATGTTCTGGCTGCAAGCTACACATTTAATGTCATTAATAATTAGAAGTCGTCATAAAGTACTTGAAATTCATATAAATCAATATCAAAATATCAAGGACTGAAAAGAAAATACTAAAAAAGGCACCCAACTGTAAATCTTATCATCAAAACATTTAAAACAGTAATTAAAGGATGAGTGGAAGTGATGGGAATATGGAGAAAACAGTATTTTGGAAAAGTTGTGTGAAAACCAAGGGAGAGAGACAGGCAGGCTGACAAAGGAAGTGTTAACTATAAAACATAAACAAAAAACATGCTGGGTAATTTTATTAAATGCTAATGTAATCCAGCAGCCAGATATGCTTGTAAGGAGGATAAATGAATAATTTGGTATGCAGTTCCTGCTTTTAGACTTGATTGATCAAGTAGTAATTATGATACAGGAGTTAACAGGTGATTGGTTAGAGTGAACTATTCAAACAGATCAAGAAACATTTTATTTATAGTGTACATAACTGAAACTTTAAAATGATACATTATGATGACTGTTGTTTGAGGGAAAAAATAACAGTGCTTAATTATGAATGCTCTACTGGGAGGGGTACTAGCCTATGAAACAATTTTTGATAAACAGTGCACTATAGGAGGCAGATGGAGTTACTGAATAGCTGGGTAACTACAGCAGAGCTAGTAAGGGAGACTGCTAGAAAGGTGCTTGGTGTGACATCTGGACAGAGGAAGGAGGATAAGGAGACCTGGTGGTGGAATGAGGAAGTACAGGAGAGTATAGAGAGGAAGAGGCTGGAGAAGAAGTGGGATTGTCAAAGAGATGAAGAAAGTAGACATGCGTATAAGGAGATGAGGCGCATGGCAAAGAGAGAGGTGGCGAAGGCTAAGGATAAGGCATATGGAAAGTTGTATGAAAGATTGGACACTAAAGAGGGAGAAAAGGACCTGTACTGATTGGCTAGACAGAGGGACAGAACTGGGAAAGATGTGCAGCAGTTAAGGGTGATACAGGATAGTGAGGGAAAGTTACTCACAAGTGAGGAGATTGTGTTGAGTAGATGGAAAGAGTACTTTGAAGGGCTGATGAATGAAGAGAATGAGAGAGAGAAGGTTGGATGATGTGGGGATAGTGAATCATGAAGTGAAACAGATTAGCAAGGAGGAAGTATGGACAGCTATGAAGAGGATGAAGAATGGAAAGGCTTTTGGCCCAGATGACATACCAGTGGAAGCATGGAGGTGCTTAGGAGAAATGGCAGTGTAATTTTTAACCAGATTGTTTAATGAAATTTTGGAAAGTCAGAGGATGCCTGAGGAGTGGAGAAAAAGTGTTTTGGTACCTATCATTAAGAATAAGGGTGATGTGCAGAGCTGCAGTAACTGCAAAGGGATAAAACTGATCAGTCACAGCTTGAAGTTATGGAAAGAGCACTGGAAGCTAGGTTAAGAAGGGAGGTGGTGATTAGTGCTCAGCAGTATGGTTTCATGCCGGGAAAGAGCACTACAGATGCAATGTTTGCTCAGAGAGCGTTGTTGAAAAAATACAGAGAAGGTCAGAAGGAGTTGCATTGTGTCTTTGTGGACTTAGAGAAAGCATATGACAGGGTGCCAAGAGAGGAGTTGTGGTATTGTATGAGGAAGTCAGGAGTGGCAGAGAAGTATGTAAAAGTGGTACAGGATATGTACGAGGATAGTGTGACATTGGTGAGGACTGTGGTGGGAGTGACAGATATGTTTAAGGTGGAGGTGGGATTACATCCAGGATCAGCTCTGAGCCCTTTCTTATTTGCAGTGGTGATGGACATGTTGACAGATGAGATCAGTCAGGAGGCCCCGTGGACTATGATGTTTGCAGATGGCATTGTGATATGTAGTGAGAGTAGGGACCAGGTTGAGTAGACCATGGAGAGGTGAAGATATGCTTTAGAGAGGAAAGGAATGAATATCAGCAGGGCTAAAATAGAATATATGGGTGTAAATGAGAGGGAGGGTAGAGGAATGGTGAGGATGCAGAGAGTAGAGTTGGTAAAGGTGGATGAGTTTAAGCACTTGGGATCAACAGTTCAGAGTAATGGTGAGTGTGGAAGAGATGTGAAGAAGAGAGTACAGGCAGGGTGGAATGGGTGGAGAAGAGTGTCAGGAGTGATTTGTGACAGACGGGTACCAGTAAGAGTGAAAGGGAAGGTCTACAAGAGGGTAATGAGACCAGCTATGTTATATGGGTTGGAGACAGTGGCAATGACAAAAAGGCTGGAGTCAGAGCTGGATGTGGCAGAGTTAAAGATATAAAGATTTGCACTGGGTGTTACTAGGATGGACAGGATTAGGAATCAGTATATTAGAGGGTCAGCTCAGGTTGGACAGTTTGGAAATAAAGCAAGAGAGGCAAGATTGCATTGGTTTGGACATGTGCTGAGTAGGGATGCTGGGTATATTGGGAAAAGGATGTTAAGGATGGAGCTGCCAGGTAAGAGGAAAAGAGGAAGGCCTAAGATAAGGTTTATGGATGTGGTGAGAGAGGACATGCAGGCGACTGGTGTGAAAGAGCATGATGCAGAGGACAGGAAGAAATGGAAACAGATGATTCGCTGTGGTGCCCCCTAATGGGAACAGCCGAAAGAAGATGATGATGATGATGATGTATAGCAGGCAGATATTATTAGAAGATTAAAACTTGTAGAGCAGATTACAGAATATGTATAGAGAGGACTGCCAGAAGCTAAGACTGAATAAATGACTTGGCTGCAGGAGTGGAGTTTTAACCCTGATGAATGAAATATATATAGGCAAGGTGATAGCTCTGAATAAGGGACACTGTCAGAATTCCAAGACTCTGCAATGTGAATCCACAAAACACCTAAAAGTACAGCTGTAAGAGTGAAGTGTGAAGCTTTCTTTAATTCAGGAGTGATCCCTCCCTACATTACTTGAGGTCCAAGACCACAACCCTCCCCTGCACTGCTTATATATATATATATATATATATATATATATATATATATATATATACATATTTACTAACTCCAAATTTTCATGCCTCAGAAAAAAGGGATATATATATATATATATATATATATATATATATATATATATATATATATATATATATATATATATATATATATATATATATATATACTAACTCCAAATGACATACATCAGTTTTGGTCTTAGTATGTGTTTACACCAGTTGTACTTAATTTTCCAGTGTTTCTTGATTCACAATACCAGGTCTTGAACAGATAAATGGGAATTCAATGCAACAGTTAAAAGAAGCAGCTATTATCCATAACATTTTGTGCCACTGATACTGAAGTGACAGTGCAGGAGCACAAAATCAAACAAGGAGATGACAGCATGCAAGTATACCATTCAGGAATCAAATGATGAGGCTGTCCTTGGAGGGTCACATAAACCCATCTATGAGGAGGTCTGCAAAACAGAAGTGTTAACACTTGAACCTTTGCAGATTATTTCAATGATGTATTATAACTTCGTACAAAAGTATGCTAAATGAATTGTGCATGTGCTTTCAGATCAGTAACAAAAAGCAAAAACGTATGATCAAATAAGGATACCATTTCACTTACAGCATGCATGTTTTAGTATATATATTTAAAAAGGGTGAACTTTTAATTACTATATAATATTAAATGGAACTTACTGCTAAGGTAGAAAGCAAAGAATGGTGTTTTAAATGTGGACACCAATGGACTTTGTTATATCTAGAAAACAGGTAGGGCAGAAGATGTTAACATTATGGTTAAGAGTTGGAGTAAAAGGCAGGTGACATTTACATATATAGCAATCATAAGGTTTATATTAGAGTAATATAGGTGGGGGATGTGCAGTGTCACAAAATATCATATGTAGCTGAGAGATGCTAGTAAAACAATTTAGGTATTGGTGAATAATGGTTGTGAGAATAGGCTTCTGAATGAAAAAAAATGATTTGATAATATGGGAAGATGCAGACAGCAGTGCTATTTGTCCTGGAGATGTGCAGCACCATAGCAGGATACATAGTACCAAGTGCTGAAAATATAATGAGGTGTTTTCACAACCACAGTACATAGGAAATGTGGTAGCAATCTGATAACGTCCAAATAAATAAATACACACACACACATGCACACACGCACACACACACACACACACACACACACACACACACACACACACACACACACACACACACACACACACACACACACACGCATGCGCGCACACGCACACATATTAAGTTGTATGTAAATGTTATTCATTTTGTAACCAGACTTACATGGTAAGATTCATTTATATTCTTTATAGTTAGCAGTGTCAGTGCACAAAACCTAGCACAGAATAGATCAGCATGGCTCACACAAAGTTCAAGTACAAGCAGTTAGATGATGTATGTTACTGTGCAGCATAAAGGAACTCATTGCACTATATACGTCAAATATGTCATTAGCATGTTTAGACAAGTAACAGTGGAAGACAGCATCCATCAGTAGCTATGCTGCCATATAGTTCTCCAAAAACAACATAAATGGACGATGGGTATGCCTTGCTACATATTCTAAAACTGTCAATATGTTGCACATGGTAGAATATCAGGCTGCCCCCCACCCCTACAAAAAAATCTATAGAGACAACCTAAAAAGTATCTAAAAAATAATGCAGGCATAGCTTGGGCATCCCACCCAACCATACCAGAGTAGAAAGAGTAATAGAAGGCTGCATTGTCAGCAAAGAATAAACATAGGTGTCAGATCATGCAATAATTCATCATGTACAACCTTAGATTAACCGAACACTATACAACCATGATATTAAACTCCTGCTGTGAGTGGACAGGGATCATTTCCAGCAAAACACAGAGTACACTGTGTTGTTGCTGGCTCTGAGCAGAAATGGGGTAGCAGACTCAGGCTTAGCAGGGAATACTGCTGTCATCTTCAAGGGATGCTATAGTAAGTCCAGTGTTGAGGGATATGCAGCAACAGACTGGCTAATTGCTTCTGTCAGTGCCAGAGCTCCACAGTCAGAGGTGTTCTTAGTATGTGTACCTTAGTTGGTTTGTAGAGTCTCCAGCATTTGCTTTAAATTAAATCAGCCATCTGTCAATACGTTTCCACTACACTGATGAGACAATTATGGTGAAATCTTTAGTTGTCATTTCATCACATATTTTTGATAGAGGTAGCTGCTGTATCTATTAATTCTGAAGGAGTAAATGGTTTTCATATTACATTGCTGAACACAATCCAGTAGCTTAATTAAAATTAACTTACATCATCATCATCAGCTCCCTTTATCCCATTTTTTTTACATGGGGTCGGGGTATCGTGTTAACTTTCAACAACTCTCTCGATTCAGTGCCACACTCCTGCCTTCTTCAACACTCATGCCTGATTGTCACAGATCTTCTTTCACACAATCCATCCACCTCTTTGCTGGATGTCCTCGCTTTCTCTTACCTTCTTTCTGTCTGTCCCAAATCGTCCTCACCAGATCGTCTTCTGCTTTTCTACATATGTGCCCAAACCTCTGTTATCTGTTCTTTTTGATCTTTTCTGCAATTGGAGCTACTCTGGCTTCTGCTCTTATGTCCTCATTTCTTCATCTGTCCCACAGTGTGCATCCTACCACCCTTCTCAGACACTTCATTTCCATCACCTCTAGCTTCTTCACCTGTTCTGTCTTTACTTCCCAGGTTTCTGTGCCATACAGCAGTACTGGTCACACCACTGTCTTGTACACCTTACTTTTCAGCTTCTTTGGCATTCTTCTGCCATAGACTACACCTGAGACTCTATGCCAGTTGGCTGCAGCCCCTCTGATTCTAGCTTTGACCTTCATTCAGACTACCCGTCTCCTCAACCACCTCTGCCAGATTCTTGAAGCTGTTTAGCTGTTCCACTATCTTCCCTTCTATCTCTAGTCTCAGCTTCTTCTGATTTCCCCAATTTGTTGCCATTACCACCATCTTATCTGTGCTTAGTTTCATCCATGTGCCTTCAGCTTTGCATTCCATTTTCCTATCCTTTGCTGAAGTTCTAGCTCAGAATCTGCCTGTACTGCTACATCATCTGCATACAGCAGCTTTGTTGATCTGTCCCCTCCAACCTGGTTGCTAATGTAGTCCATCACCAGTATGAACAGCAGTGGGCTCAGAGCTGAGCCCTGATGTACACTAACTCCCACTGGGAACCCCTCTGTGAGGCCGAACACTGTTCGTACTTGAGTCACTGGGTCCATGTACATAGTCTGCACTAATTCTACCAATGTTTCTAAGGACTTCAAACCACTGCAGTATTGCCCAGATTAGGTTTCTTGCTACCTTGTCATATGCTTTCTCCAAGTCTAGGAATGCCCAGTTGAACTCTCTCCTCATTTCTAGCTTCTTCTCAAGTATCTGTCTCAATGCAAAGATCAGGTCAGTTGTGCTGCATCCTGATCAGAACCAAACTGTTCATCTCCCATCTTACATTCTACTACTCTTTGTATCCGTTTATCAATCACTCTCTCCAGAACTTTCATGCAGTGTGGTAGGAGTTTGATCCCTCTGTACTGCCCACAGTTGTGGATGTCCCCTTTGTTCTTGTACAGCGACACACGTATGTTTATTCTCCAGTCATCTGGGATACGCCTTTCTCTCTACACTGCTATAAAGTACACTCAGGAGCCATTGCTCCCCTATCTCACCCAGCATCTGTATCATATCTGCTGTCACCTCATCTGAGCCTGCTGCTTTCCCTGACTTCATCTTCCTTAGTGCTGTTCTTACTTCTTCTAAGGTGAGCTCCTCTTTTTTTCTAATTGTAGGCTGTTTCTGGGGCAGTACAACTTCTGTGGGGTCTTCTTCTTTCAGAAGCTGCTGGAAATACTCTTTCCATCTGCCTTCGATGTCCTGTGGACTGGTAAGCAGGTTGTTGCTGGCATCCTTTATGAAGGGTGTCTGACTATCTTCTTAATCTTTCTGTCTCTGCCTTACAACCCGATATTGTTTCTTTGTGCCCCGTACTGAGTCACTTTCAAGAAGTTGGTAGCGTGCCTCCGATGCCCTATTCTTTGCTATTACAACTTCTTTCTTAGCTTCTTTGTTAGCCAACCAGTAGTCCTTCCTAGCCCGGTCAGTCTTTTCTATCTCCCATTTCTTCCTGCATTCCTTCTTTCTTCTGATGACTTCCTGGGCCTCTGCATTCCACCACCAGCTTTCCTTATGTACCTTATTTCCATACCTGGCTCGGCCACATATCTTTTCTGTAGTCCTAACACATGCTGTTTTTAGGCGCTGCCACTCCTCTTCAACTCCACCTATTTCCTCCTCTTCTTGGGGTGCTAGAGCCCTGAGTAATTCCTTGAGCTGCTGTACTTTCTCTACAATTAACTTCCAGTTCTTCAGCCTGCTCTCTGATGACCTTAGAGCCTTCTCTGACCTCAGCTTGCAGCTGATTGTGGCAACTAATGGTTTATGTTGTGGGCCGACTGTTTCACTGGGGATGACGTTGCAATCATGGATTGTACCCCAGTCCCTTTTCCTTACTAGGAGGAAGTCTACCTGAGTTGCATGTTGGCTACTCTTGTATGTGATCTTGTGACTGTTTCTCTTTCTGAACCATGCGTTGGCTGCTATCAAGCCATTTGCCAGAGAGAAGTCTAGAATGGCTTCTCCTTCTTTATTCCTGTTAGCCCACCCATGTGGACCCAGGCAGTCCTCATATCCTGTTCTTTCTGTCCTGATATGAGCAGTCAATACACTCATTATCAACACCAATTCATGTTGTCCTGCTTTATCTAGTAGGTACTGCAACTGCTGTCTGAATGCATTATTTTCCTCACTATCACAACCCTGCTGTGGGGGATATGCTGATATTATGAATAATGCCCTATCATTACACTGGAGTCTGATTGCCATGAGTGTGTCATTAATTCTGATGATATCCTTCACTGCCTTCTGAAATCTCTTTCTCACCAGAATTCCTACACCATTTCTAGCCTGTCCCCCACCTGCACTGCCCTTCCATCTCATCTCTTGGATACATAGGATGTCCAGCCTCCTATGTATCATCACATCATCCACTTCCAAGCTGCATCCTGTCAGTGAACCTACATTAAGCGTAGCAATTCTCAGTTCATGTTTGGCAGGTTGGTTGGTTTTACATCCAGCTTTCGCTCAACAGAACTATCTCAGGTAACCCAGGCTGGGCAACTAGACACAGGCCAGACACTAGCTTGCTCGCTCAGGGCTGCTGGGCTTTATGGCAGGCACACACTGGCCAATAGGGGCACATATACCCCTCCCACCATTAGGCAAGGTTCCCTGGCGTCAGTGAAAGTAGGCCAGGTCCTCAATCCACGTATCACCGATAACTATCCTTGCCCATTTTGGCAACATTAGTCAACATGACCAAATCACCTAAAGCCATATTTTACACCATTGAGTGGCTAGCCCTGCCACGGTATGCAGTCTGTGATCAGTGTTCTCCTATCCTGAGGATACTGTGCACCACAGTAGATGCCCAAAGCGGTTGGTCTGTACAACTCTTCCCCCTATAGGGCACCATGTAGAGTCTGTACTGCTGCCCACAGCTCCATTCATTGGTGAGTTTGAGATAGAAACACTCAGAATGTTTTTGGACATGGGAGAAACCCCATGGAGACACAGGGAGAACATGCAAACTCCAAACAGGCATTGGTCAAAGGTCAGGATCAAACCTTGTACCTTGTGCATGGAAGGTAAAGACCTTAACCACTAAGCTATCTGGTCTTGCAATAAAGAGCTTGTAGTCTCCATGTACACAGCCATGATCTTCCCTTGGCAGTGTGTCATGCATATTAATGGTACGGTGTGCCTAAGGGAGGTGTTCTGGTGCAAAACCTCACAAAACAACATGGATAATGAATCTGTGTAACACCGATGGCACACCCACATACCTGTTAGCCTGTTAACCTGACCAAAAGGAGTATAAGAAATATTGCCGGAGCTGTGCATGAAATTATTTCACTAATTTGGATGTGTTTTTTTTTTTACTTTAATGTGCCTATTTGCATGATGCGTCACCTTATTTAGCTATGCTTAGCTCTAAGCAACCATACATCAGACATGCACCAGATATCTAAAAATAGAAACTGGATGTGTTTTTTTTTATGTGCTTGTTTGTGCGATGCACCGCATTATTTAGCTATGTTTAGCTCTGCACACTCATGCATCAGAGCAAATGCTTTCAATTGTTTTAGCTGTGCAGGGCTTAGCACCAGGCAAACCTGTGCAGAGAAGCTGTGCCATACTTACAGCAGCACCTTTGCAGTATAAGTGAAAATACATGAGTTCCCTTTACTAGTCTTGTAGCAAGACAGATTGAGTGATGACCTATAGTGTACTATAGGTCCTGGCTTTGATTCCTGGGAAGTGATACCTTTTATATATATACTGCTATGAAACTGTGTTAGGTCACTGAAACATCCATTCCTTTTAAATACAATTGCTGTTAAATTTAGAAATGGTGCACAATGGTAAGCATCACTTAAACATGGATAACATTTTTTCCTTATTTGCTCATTGCTAAGCATTACTTAAACATTGAGGTGTCATATTTGCGTGAAGCTAAGTGATGCGGCAAGTTTTTGAAAGTTTCTGTATGACTTGCAATGGCAGGAATGCATCCAATTTAAAGGGCAATTTGTGGGAATTGCTCAGAATTCCTTGGAGCCTGATCTTGTGTGTGGATATGGCTGTCATGGGGAAGGAATGCACTTTCAGGCACAGTGTTGGGGAGTTCAGGAGTCTAGGATTTTTAATGGACTCCTGATACAGCACCATGGACCCCGGTGTTGCAGGAGAACTAAGTTGGCTCAGAACTTAAGTCTGAGGGCTGGGATAGTTTGGCCAGGGACCTTACCAGTGCAACTGGTATTCCCGCACTGGTGAGCAGTGTTGTCACCATTATGGTGATCTCCAGTGAATGAAGGGGGGTACTTTGGATCATTGAATCTAAGAGGCTCAGGTGGGGACCTCCCCACAGATATGTAAGTATGTTTTCTAGTAATTTTTAAATATACAAGCTGAATCTGTGCAAAACTGGTATGCATAATGGTTTCTCTCTCTTACCACAGCTGCAGAAGAGTGGGCTTGCAATGTCCGGTGCCATGCAAGAGGTTTGGCCATGATGAGGCAGGTGCATGGCATGCAAGAAAATCAATAAATTAATAAATGAATGCATAACTTAATAAAATAAAAAATACAGATATTGCAGGCTTAGCAGTCATGAATGAAATATCTGGGACATCACAGACTTTCATTAATGTGTCAGTGCATATCTGAACTGGAAAAGCAAGCAAAAGTAAGTAAGCATGCAGTATTGTGTAGCATAGCATCCAATCATTACTTATTGTTGCTGAATACCTAGATTAAGAGTTAATGCTGTGGTCTGCTCATTGTCAGAAATGTGCTGTTGATTGCAGTTAATAACTGACTGGGGTAAACATGTATGTTAACAGAAGTCTTCGCCAGCTATCCATGTGTGTAAATGCAAGATGAGAAACAACATGAATCAATAAAGTGTAAAAGGAGACAGTGCTGTGATAATGTTGTAGTTCAAATAAAATGTTCAGTATTACTGTAGTCACAGCTTGTGGGTTCTAATCCAACACCAGCCAAATAAAAAATGATGCTGTTTTCAGTACTGTTTTAAAAACATCCCCATGCTTGCATGGGAAGTGCACACCCATAGACTTGTGCTTTGAATGTTCAGCGTCAAGTATACTCAGTGTATATAGACATACCTCTCAACTGTCACAACTTTTGCAAAATGTACTGAATAGTGGCTCGTATGCGTGGTCTGTTTGGTATATGATCTTGTTTTACTGGCCACTCTCTGCCACTTTGTTAAGGATCAGTGTCAGAAAAAATGTCAGTCCTCTGAACTGCAAATATTAGACATCTCTCTAAATGTATTTTATTGGTAAATCTGTTATTCAAACTCCTTGCTACTACTGTAAGAGTGCATTATGTAAGAATGTTCCCTGTTGTTGTACCTTTCTTCCACCATTATGCATGGCTTGGGCTATAATGTCTCATGCTAAAAGGTTGAGAGGGACATACATGGAAGCTCATATATCCAATATAAGCAACACTGAATGATTACTGGATGCAATATGATCTGTGTGTGTAAGGAACAGGGTAGTACTTCTAATAATAAATGTCATAGCTGTCAGTAGCATTACAACTAAAATCTAACATATCTAAAAGAACTTATTTGTAGTATGTTTTTTATAGTATCTGTGAAGTTACAAATTTTCTTCTTTCTTCTCTCACCCCACCCTTTCTTATCTTTTATTTAGTTAATCAATATATTTACTATTGTCATTTGCAATTATCATATTATTGGGTGTTACCTCTTATGTTGTCTTCATGCATAATTTAATATTGCGTTGTTGTTAAATACATTTTCATTTACATTATTTATTGTTGTGTTCCTCATTATATTATTTTTAATTTTTTTCCATTATTCATTATATTTTTCTTTTATCTTATTCATTATATTTGCTTGGGTTATGTTTTTTTCCCTTTATGTTTCTATTTTATCTACCACAGTGCAGCACGGTAGGCTGGTTCCTGGTGATCGATTTACCTTGGCTCCCTGGCTGAGGCACAAGGGCCCAGCATGCCTGCTGCTCCTGCACTATTTGCTCCTTTAGGTAGTTCTGTCCCACAGGCCAGGAGTGTGCCCCCGTCTGACAGTGAAAATGGAGGGGATACCTATGTCATCTGTACACAACTTCCAGGCATGGTACGTAGGCTTGTGCAGCAGACTGTTGGCACACACCTACGCCGGTTGGAGAGCATGCTGCCCATTCTGGTGCAGTAGTCTGACCACAGGTGCTGACATCAGCCACTGCCTCCACAGGAGCAGTGAAGGTACAATGCTGTCAGTCCCATGGGTGAGGACTTGAGTCATATGGTTACTGTGTCTGACGTCCATGGGACCTGGACCCCCCACCCCCTACCCAACCAAGGTGTTCACCCCACCTTGCATACCTCATCAACCCCATTTGCTGTCTTGCATGTCTTGTCTGTCTGCAAATGCTTCCTCAGCTTAACAACTTTCTTTCCACACAAATGCCTATGTTAATTTGGTCCAACTGGATTGAGGACTGACAACACACTTATGTTGTCATCACTCCTCTCTCTGGGGGGCTGACAGTCCAAACTCGGCTAAAAATCTTTGCAAGTGCACAGCTGTTGCTGTTGAAGAAATGGATAGCTATGGTTCTTTCCTACACTCTTCCTGCACATGCCTACCTGCCTTTCACTATGTTTTACCCCCTCCTTGCACCCCATGTATCCACTTTCCTATCCCCTCAGTTTTCTTTTCTTTAAAGAATCATTGCTCAGCATTGCTAAGTTAAGCTAAATGGAGGTGAATTATTACATGTCTGTGAAAGCATAATAATCATGTTCAAAAAGTTCACCTGCGCCAAACACAGTACCATTTGATTTGAACAATTGTCCATCAACCCGCCAGGCCACACAGCCAGTTCATTAGTACAATGCATAGTAGTTGTCATTTTGTCATCATTAATCATGTTTACATGATGCTGCACATCACACAGCAAATCTGCTAAAAGATTAACAGAAAAATTGGAATTTAACTGGTCATCTGGTAGAGAAATGCATCATTATAAAGCCATACACATAGTAATAAATGGAAGTGAAGTATGTAACAGCAGTTCAGTGTCCAATTATCTGTACAACATGTAAAATCACACCTACTATATCACTATCTCTGTAGCTCAATCTGTGAAATGCTTTGAAAATATTTATTTTTTGGTTCACGTGGTCCTGGTTTCAGATGCAGCTGGGCCTATCATTTAAAATACATGTACGTGTACATTATCATTATAAATTGTAATATGTATGACTGTGTCATAACCTAATTATCCACCCAGTGCTGTACAGATGGAATGTCTGCTTCTAAATAATGGAGGTCCAAGGCCTACAGATAGGAACACATTTTAACTATTTCTATTACAACCCTACAAAATGCCTAGAATGTCAGGTTATGCTTTGCCATTATTTCCCAGAGAAACTTGAAATATGTAATTTATATGTGGCCCAGTACTTCCAGACTGCAGTCCACAATGATTTGCCAGTGATATTCCAGACAACCATAGGTGTAAAAGTAACAGACAAATATAGGAGTCATGCTAGAAGCAAAGGCCGCCAGTACACATTACAGGTGACTACCATGACATTACGCATGGCTTGGCAGTTGTTTGAGTGGTTGACATAATGGTTAATGTACCCCCTACCTTGTTCTAGGACACACCAAGCTTGTTGCCTTTTATTCTGTTAATTATACCTTTGGCTAACATACTTAATCTTAAACACATACCTTAATTTCCAGTGGGATGAGTTCCCCAAATCTGGCTCTGGATGTTACTCAAGGCTGCCACATGTCCCACAGTTACTCTTCTGTGTTGTTGTCCTGCAAAGTATTCACCCTCTCTGTCTTTGCCCATTGCCAGCAGCAGCATCAGTTTCAGCCTGGAGCACAGAAAGGAGCTGCTACAAAAATTCTCTGTGTGCTGACGTATCTTTACCACACAAATTTTCACCCCAACATATAAGAAAGGGGATGGAATCTACATTGAGGCCTTATATCTTGCTGAGTAGTTGCATGGGATTGGCTGATTATACAGCAAATCAGCTATGTAGGCTGCATTTAGCATATCTGAAGTACAGATTGGTGTAGATGCAATCAACTGCTAATGAGAACTATCATAAAAAAGTAAATTTCTAGCTAGGCAAACCAAGTGGATGAGAGTTACGTCTTATGTTCAACTCATTGACATGTTTCTTGTAGAACAGTATCTTTCAACAGATGAGTATTGTACTCCATCAGGTATGCATCCATTTTGTTTCCTACATGATGCATCTATTTGAATATACTTCGGAAGAATGTGGATTACATCATTAAGCCTTTGATAGAACTGTACTGATGACATGCTATTGATCGGGTCTATATTATATCATCGAATGCTTAAAAAGGTGAACGCTGATTGATCAACCTAATTTAAGAGAAAGCTTACAATCTTGAACTGTTAGATCAGCGATTTTTTTCCCAGGGAAAAAAATCGCTGATCCAAAACACATACACACAACACAAGCACACCAAACAAACAGAAATCCACAGACATACACCTAAAATCTGATACCTAACCCTACACTAAACTATGCACACACCACTAACTACCCACTTACCTGAACCCAAACCCTAACCCTAAGGTCCGTCACTATCGCACACTCACCTCACCTGCTCCCTAACCCTAACTCACTTAAATCCGCTCTAACCCTCATGTCCACTCAATCGCACACACCTAACCCGAGCCCTAACCCTAACTCACCTAAATTACCCGAACATTCACATCCACATAATCACACACTTACCTGAATCCGACTGATAACTTTCCACCATAACACTGAAAATACCAAAGCAACAGAAACGGACAACCAAATTCTTTCCCTAGGAAAAAATTTGAGTTTCTGCTGCTTCGATATTTTGCAATTTCGTGAAAATAAGTTCAATCAATCAGCGTTCGCTTTTTTAAGCGTTCGAGGATATAATATAGACCCTATTGATCTCCAACAAGTTAGACAAGGAGAGGATGTAGGGTACACCAATAGTATAATGCTGTGTGATAACCAGTTATACTAGTCTCCTGGGTACTTCCTTTTATAGTTGTAATAACACACTGTTGTTTTGTTGGCACTATTGTTTATATTTCTTTTTTTGTGTGGGGGATATTTCCTGCTATAGGGTACAGTAAAAGGAACTGCTGTATTGGGTGTGTGAGCATGCATGAGTATCTGTCAAGGTATAAACAGGAATATGTCATGATTGCTACTATCCTAGTTCCATACACATCCTTCGTACTTTTTGCTCACTGTTGCATATGAGAAGTGTAATTAAGTGGTGAATAGTGATAGGCTTCCTTTACTGCTGTATCTCTACATAGTTTACTTGTATGCATGCGATCCTTATAGGTGTTCTCATTTCTTTGTATTTCAGTAAACATTATGTATGCACATCACAGGCTGCATTATCTGAGGTAAAAGCAAACTCATCATTGAGGCATTATGACAAGATTATCAAGTCATGTTGCCCCAAGGGAGGGCAAGTAGTTCAGAACAGGCAGCACTGCGTGATGAACTGGTGCACATCAATGTTGTGCTTAATCAAAATCGTACCTATGAGCAGGTACAACACTTTGCCACAGACATGATCAATGCATCAAGGAGACATGCAGCTAACATGGCCAGGGATCATCAGGTCACTGGTGGTGGGCCTGCAGCAGAACCTCCTCTCACAGCCACAGAGGAATTCCTGGCAAACATTGCTACACAGGACAGCTCCCAGACATCCATCAGCCAGTATGTTATGGATGTGGGTGCCACCCATTCCTCTCAAAAGGAGCTTCCAGGTATGCTTAGTTAGATCAGCAGCAGAATGCAGCCACATTCATCCTGTCAAGGTGTATATAGTTATACATGGGTGTCAGGTGTTTTTTGGGGGGGTAAGTTAGCTGCAGTTGTAATCTCAGGTATAGATTGACACCCGCATACCTTTAAACATTGCAATTACTGTAGGTATGAGATTACTGGATGTATTAACAACTGTTATACTGTAATGTGGTGCTGTTGCTATTATCGCTCTCTCAACTTTTTTCAGGACTGTCAGGAACTGGAAGAGGCCATGCTCTTGCTGCTGGTAAGCAGAAAACTGTTATGTTACAGATGCAGATATATTTCAATCTCTTAGCTAAAGTGTCATCCCAGGCCTGATGGCTGGATTGATGTACTGTCTGCATAATTGTCAACTGTACAGATATTTTCTGAATATCACCAGTATACATAATTTATTTTTTGCTTATAAGATTGTTGTTTTCTGAATAATTATTTCAAAACTATTACAGATTTGGGTTAGAAAATAATGTCCACATGTCCTCCTCTCTCAGGTTGTGAGGTATACAAGTCTGTAATACTGACAGCAGTGTATATATCTTAACATATATTGCACCATAGTCATGCAGGGCATACTAGTGCAGGTATTAATGTATTGTCTTTTCATTTTTATCACAGGTGACCAGGGACATTGATCTTTGTCCTCTACATCACCTGATATCAGTGTCTCTTCAGACTTTGATGCTAATGGTGGCCAAACTGAGGCACAGCCAGGGGTTGCAGAGGTTGAATCAGACACAGAGGTTTATATCCCTCATCTACCATCATTATCACCGTACACAGCCAGTATGCCTATGGATATCCAGTCCCCTGAGGCAACAAAAATAGGACAGTTGGAGTGTGGGAACATTGAACAGGGAAGTGTAGCTACTGTGGCTTCAGTAACTGTTGACACTGGCCATAACCAAACTGTTGGTGAGGATCCATGCAGGCAGATTGATAGGGGTGCTCATAGGAGACCTGCTCTCTCTACACCACCTGTTGCAGGTGTCTCATCACTTGTCACTTGACATATGTTTAGGACAATCATGCAGGCACAGCAAGTTCAGAAAGGAACTCCTGACAAATGCTCAGGGTTATGGATGCTCCATAATCTAACATCTGTGACTGCCTCCACCATGTTGCTGATACCCTGGATCGGCTGACTGACACAGTGGAAATAGGTAGGTCTGAGACAGACTGCACACTATCTGTAATGGAACGTGCATTGTCTGTAATGGAAGGTCTGACTGGAGTTGAGTGTTAGCCTCGTGGGCGTAGGTCAGCAACTAGTTCTGATGAGAGTCAATGTGGCCATGCCCAGTTATGCTCCCATAATGGCAGTACATCCAGTGCTCCAGAGGAGAGTGTGCTGTCCAAACCAAGACATAGCAGGCTATGGGCTGGTGGTTCTGGGTGTTCTTGTGAAGGACACAAGCCCAGCAGACATCAGTCAGCTTCAGGTAGTAGAATAGCATTTGACCTTGGGTGTGGAGATGCCAGTGCAACTCCTGGCAGAGCCAGTTCTCATGTTCGGGAGGGGAGACAATGAACTGTCAGCTCTACCATGCATGGCTCACAGCTGTCCAACATACGGACACATAAGACTAGCACTTAACTTGGCTGAGTTCAAGCAGACACTCACAAACCAATGTCACAGTGAGGGCACCTACAGATACACATGCAACATTTTCATGATCCATCTTTCCTGCTTCCCTTGCTTACTCACACACATACTTGCAAACCTCCTCCATCCTCACACAACGTCCTGTGCAAGTGATGATAACTGTGCCACATCCCTATCATCTTTCTCTTAGATGCAGGGAAATAAAGCCATGCATCTGATGCATAGTGTAACTATCTGCATTAGTATGAATTCCTTTCATCTGTTAGTGCTGTTGACATGCTACTTGTACTGGTTATTTACAAATATTGCACTTTGCCATTTATACTGTGGATAGCATAATAATCTGTCTACATTAAAATAGATGCTGTTGTAAGGGCTGTGGAGTCACACAATGAAATGTGTCTCATGGAAGTATCTATGTTTCTCTTTCAGGATTGTGTAGTACACACCTATGAGTACACATGTACAATCGACCCATCAATATCAGAGCACAGGGCTGAATCTCAGCACAGAAGAAAAATGTCAGGAGAATGGTAATTCAGTGTACATTCATAGGTTCATAGGTGTTTACTAGGTTAAAGAGCACAAGGGCTTCTTTAAGCCTAGCTATGCATCCCATATAGCTGACAATTGCTAATACCCTTGAAAAGTGTAAGCAGAGGTTTGGGAGATGAAACATTTACAAAACAGAGACCTGGGAGAAGAACCATTTACAGTTTGCCTGTGTCCATTCGAGATGTAGGTGCCAATCCAGGGATGAATTTTCTGTTCCCTATCCAGTTGTCCAAGCTGCACTTGAATTGTGCTAGGGAGGAACTCTGGTTCACATGGAATGGAAGCCTTTGCATAGAGTGGGTATTCTCTGGGATACATACTGGTATCTCCAGCAGATCCTATGTATATCACAGGCAAGGTGTTATGTCTTTAGAATGAGTAATTCTGGTGCTGTTTGTTTTGTTGATATGCAGGAGGTCCAGAGTGGAGTCTGACAATGCCCTGTATGCCAGGCATAGATCTTCCATCAAAAGCCTGTAGGAGACAGAATACAGGGATAGGGCCTTGACATGGTCTGCATAGGACATTTTACTTATGCCCTGTATTGGTTTACTGAAGAACCTCTGTGGATGTTTCAGTTCTTGGATATGCCTGGTTAGGTACATACCAAAGGGGGCATTGTACTCAATGATAAGTCTGCTGAATGTCGAATACAGTGAAACAATGACTTCCATGGAGTTAGATGCCATACCTTTGTTTATAAGTTGCCCAACATAGAATGATTTCCTTAATACTGTAGACATATGATAGTCAAAGGCTAGATTATTATCTATGTGCATTCCTAAGTCCCTGATTACTGGGTCAACTGTTATAGGCGTGTTGTCAATATGATAGTTACCAAAGGTGGATGACTTCCCAAATGATAATAGTATGCATTTCTTGGCTTTTAGTTTTATTCCATGGCTCTGACACCAGTTGTATGTCTGTCTCCTGGAGAATATTTATTTGTGTCAGTGTGGGCTTCGCTAACAGTTCCTAATTTGCAATCATCTGCAAATTTAGTCAGCCAGATAACACTGACAATGGTCTTGACTTCAGAGAAGTAAATGCCAAAAAGGAGCAGTCCAAACACTGATTCCTGAGGGACTCCAATTGTGACTGTCCTCTTTCTAGAGTTGGACACTCCACCTCTAACTTCCTGGGTCCTGTCTGTCAGCTAGTTACTATCCACTGGGTGATATACAAGTTTATACCTAACCTCTTGAGTTTTTCAACAATGTCTGACTGGGCTTTAGTGTCAAATGCCTTGTCAGGTCAAAGTAGGCAGTTTGAACCATTTTTCCTTCATCCATTGCTTTGGTTACCTTCTCAAAGAAGTCTGCTAGGTTAAGTAAGCATGATCTGCCCTTGACAAAGCCAAATTGGGTTGATCCAGTGTCTGGAGGTGTACTATATCTATGTTGTTAATTTCCATGATAATTATTTCCATGGCTATACATATAAGACTTATGGGTCTGTAGTTTTCAGGGTCTGTAGATGGCCCAACTTTGTGCAGAGGGATGACTATTGCCATTTTCCATTCATGAGGCATGAAGCCTGTTTGGATGCTACAGTTAATTAGTAATTCCAGAGACCCTGATAGGACATGTGTCATGCTATTTAGAAGGCATCCTTGGATACTGTATGGACTCACTGATGCAGTGTTCTTGATCTTAGAGTGAACATTAAGGACCTGCTCTGTAGTGATAGTAGGGGGAGTTATATTTGATGGTATTTTCTGACGAAAGGTTGAGGGGGAGAGAGTGGTAAAGTTGGAGCTGAATTTATCAACCAGGGGCTTTGCTATATCTTCTGGCTCAAGGTAGGTGGCTCCATTTACAATGAGCTCTGCACACAATTGTGTATTGCCTTTGAGGTTGCGGACACAGCTAAGGTATGGTTTGTGGTTGTCCTTGGCCTGGAGGCCGGACTTACCTCAGATTTGGCTTTGCTAGACTTTATTTGTCTTCTAATTTGTTTTATTTTGTTTTGTTTGTTGAGGGTGCTTTTATCCTGCTCTGTACTGCACCTCCAATGTTTTGCCATGATTTTCTTCCTTCTGTTATGCAACCTGTTGATTGTGTGATTCCACATGGGTGGCTTGATTTTGAATTAGTTCTGTACAGCTGCCTCTATGCAGCTGTTAACATGCTTGTACAGGGCTTCTGTGAACACTTCTGCATAGGCTGTGGTGTTCTCAGGGCTTATGGGGGCCTGGAATGTTGCCAGGTTATCACTTAATAGCAGAATGTTAGCCTTAGAGTAGTTCCTGAATATTCCAGTATTTTGTTTTTTACATTAAAGGAGACCATTTTGTGGTCTGACCTTACTGGGGAAGTAATTACAGTAGGGGGTGTTCATAGGTTCATAGGATCATAGGTAGCTACTAGGGTACTGGCCCTAGGGCCTATATAAGCCTAGCCAAAAAGGTACCTTGGCTTTCACCACCCAATAAAATTATTTTTCTGTGCTCCCGTCAAGCAGAGTCACTGAGGAGATCCCCAGGGTGAATTTCCTATTTCCCATCCAATCATCAAAAATTTTCTTGAAGAATGCTAATGAGGAGCTTTGCTTGATATAGATAGGTAGTTTGTTTCAGAGTATGGGAAGTCTCTGGGACAGGAATAAATCTCTCCAGCATGTTCTGTTTATTGTAGTGACAAGGATTAGGTCCCTAGAGTGTGTAGCTTGGAAGGATTGGGATTTCTTTAACCTATGTAGGTGTGTGTTTCGTGTTTCTATGTGTGTGTTTTAGTGGTGTAGGTTTTGAGGGACTATGTGATGAGTGTGGTGTGGTGCAAGTGTTTACCTTCTCCTCTTGACTGTCTAGTCCAGTCTTGGGTGAAGAGAGCTTTGCTTCCAGTTTGGCTATATAAGTGCATCTCTCACAGGTTGTAGTGTTGGGTGGTAGGAGGAGAGGGTTGTCTGTGTACATGAGGCAATTGCTGCATTGCCCCAACATACCCAGATTCATCAGGTAGACAGGAGAAAACACAGTGAGCTGACCATTAGACATGCCTGGATAGGTGCTTATTTATTAAGTACTAAAAACTGTTTTCCTCTAGACAAGTGAGGAAAGTTGAATGCTGTAGTAATTTGTAGATTATTTTGTGCTTTTGAGTTCTGAACAAGTGCTGAGCTCAAAGAAACAGTTTTTAGTGCTAAAACTAAAAATAAACTGCCTCATTCTAAGAGAAAATTTGAAGGGCACACTTTATGGCACCAGGAATAGTTTAACCCTAGCTAAACTGCGATGCATAACGTATATATATATATATATATATATATATATATATATATATATATATATTGTTTTTTTTTAAATATAACTGTAACAAATGAGCAAACTGCTTTAAACAAATTAACCAATTAACCAATAAAAAACTAAAAACTGAGCCCTGTTCAAGCAGTCTTTGATCAGACAAGTTCTAACTGCACACTCCTGCCACTAGGGTGCAGGGGAACCTTCTCCCAAAAAAGGTGGTCTGGCTTAGTGCTCAAGTTTTATAAACAAAGCTAGATTCAGCAGGTCTGAATTTAGTCTATACTATAGAAAACAAGGCGTACCAAATTCAGAAATAAACAGCTCAAATAAGCAGGCACAATAAGCCTTTAACCAGAAACTCCCAGCTCAGAAGGGCAGAATCTACCCTCTCCTCCCACAAGAGTGCAGACCACACCTTCTTAATGTAAAATAACTGGCCCAAAGCCTAAGTGCTTAAACCAGAACTAATACACTTTTAGAATAACAGACACTAAGCCTTCAATCAGCAACTCACAACTTAAAAGGATGCAAGCTACCTGTCCTGCCACAACAGTGCAGACCACAAACCTTCTTAATGTAAAACAACTGGTCTGAAGCCCAAGTGCTTCAACCAAAGGCTTAGAATAACAGTTACAATTTAATCAGGCTACTAATAAGCAGTAATAAATGCAGCAGAATACATGCAATTAGGCACTTTTAATAACAAGCAGCAAAAGCAAAACAAAGTAATAAAGTAGGAAGAAACACTAATATAGTAAAAGCAGATGAATACAGTGCAATTTTTTATATAATAATAGAAAACGAGCAAACTGATTTAAACAAATTACCCAATTAACCAGTAAAAAATATCAAAACTGAGTCCTGTTACAGCAGTCTTCAGTCAGACAAGATCTAACTGCACATTCCTGCTACTAGGGTGCAGGGGAACCTTCTCCAAAAGAGATGGCCTGGATTAGTGCTCGAGTTATACAAACAAAACTAGATTCAGGATGCCTGAATCTAGTCGATGCTACAACAACCAAGGTGCACCAATTTCAGAAAGAAACAGTTCAAATAAGCAGGCACAGTAAGCCTTTAACCAGAAATTCCCAGCTCAGAAGGGCAGAATGTAGCCTCTCCTCCCATAAGAGTGCAGACCACAGACCTTCTTAATGAAAAATAACTGGCCTGAAGCCCAAGTGCTTTAACCAGAACTAATACACTTTTAGAATAACAGACACTGAGCCTTCAGTCAGCAGTCCCCAACTTAGAAGGATGTAAGCTACCTGTCCTGCCACAACAATGCAGACCACAAACCTTCTTAATGTAAAACAACTGGTCTGAAACCCAAGTGCTTAAACCAAAAGGCTTAGAGTAACAGTTACAATTTAATCAGGCTACTACCAATCAGTAATAAATGGAGCAGAAGAAATACAAATGAGTAGTTTTAAGAAGAGGCAAAAGCAAAATAAAGTGCAATTTTTTTAGTAAAGTGCAAGGAGAGAAGAAAAAGGAACAGAAGAAAAATTCAAGGTTAAGAACCTAAGTGGGTTGGCCTTCTCAGATGTTCTCTCTGTATTAAGTAGAGTGAACACCAGACTGGGAGGGGTGTCCCAGATCAAATTTACAGTAGGGGTGGGCAACTGCAAAACCACCATCACTTTCCCATATTAGTAAGGACCAGATCCAGTTTGTTTGCCCTCAGGTTCATGTATTGACTATCTGGTCCAGGGAGTTTGTGTTTACAAACTCCAGGAATCTGTGTGCCTGCACATTTGGTGTTATATAGGACTCCCAGGTAATGGTGGAGTAATTAAAGTCACTCATGAATATGTTATTGGGTTGGATGGTTAGCGTTTCTAATACGTTTGAATACATGGTATGGGTTTCCTTGGTCATAGAGGGAGGCATATAGCTTACAAGGAAGTAGTATTGGATTTTGCCTATGGTGATTTGAACATGGAGCAGCTTGCATGCATTGTCATGTTTGGCCAACCTTGAAGTATATTTAGTTTTCATGTAAATAGACACATCTCCACCTTTAGTCCCTACCTGTGAAGTACCTGATCTAAATGTGTGGATGGCATTATAATCTTGCACTGTTGGTGTGCTCTCTATGGGTTTAAACCATGTCTCAGTGACTGCACAGACACCAACATTCTTTAGGGTGAAGAGAGCTTCTAGGGAGTGGAGTTTTTTGTTTATGCTCCTACCATTGAGCAGTCATACTTTCACATTTTCTTGGTTTTGAACTGCTATGTCAGAAGTACTTTCAGTTTGGCTTTGCCTAAAAAAGGCACTATGGGGGAAAACAATGTTTTAGCTAATATTTGAAAGCCTAGAGGGAATAGATGCAGACCATCCCTGGCAAAGGTGGTGTGGTCTGTTGACCACCTCCTTCCATGCTGACAAATATTACACCACCTTAGAATGACACCAGAAACTAAGCCAATTATTAAAGTCTATCATCCTTGCAAGTATTGTGGCATCATCCTCAGTGAAGGTGAAATACTGCTCAGTGCTAGGCTCATACCAGCCTGGGACACATATTCTGGGAGTTCCAAGATATCTGTCTTAATATAGTCTAGGGAGGTATGCCTCAGGTCATGTACTCCCATATGGACTATAGATAAGCCATATTGATACTTGTGGTCCAATGATATGAGTACATGGGTAATGTGGTGGATCCTAGCCCCTGATAAGCAAGTGACTGTACCTTTCTCCTTACTCAGCCTGGTGAGAGGCACATCAGTGTGTGTCATGATGGAGTCTCCAATGACTAGAATGTTGGCTTGTGTGGTGCTTGCCTTGAGGCCTTATAGGTTGAGCCTCCATTTGATTTAGCTCTATGTGTTGATGTAGGTATTGTTTTGAAGAGTGCATTTGGGGCTGCTGTGGGTATTTGTTATCTGCACTTCATCTAGGAGGTCTTTGTGTTTTAGGAAGGTTACATTTAAGTGCCTCAGCATATGTCTACTTTGAATTGTGTGTGATGGGTGCGGTGTGTACTACTGACTGTCTTAATGACATTAGGAGTACCTTCATGTTAGAGCTACGCCTTCAGTGACATTGTGTAAATATAGCTCTCACATACCACATCAATTTGTTCGAGAATGAACTGGTTGTCAGTAAACATGAGGCAATTTCTATATTATCTCAGGATGCCCATATCTGCCAAGGAGGTAACAGACACAGTGGGAAAGTTCATATCCATGACAACAGACCCATTTTTATTGATGAAACAGTTGTAGTGAGAATATCAATCAATGGCACATGTATCCAGTTTGCAACTATAGAAACAGTGCTTGTTACTGCAGGGCAGTTCTCTTGTGTGCAATTAAGTATGGAGAAAATGCAATCATGCCTTTACAGGAAAAATGCCACTCAAGGCGTTTGAGTCTGTACAGAGCACTGCCAAACACTTGAGGGAAAACTAATATGTAGACCCTGAAAATTTAAGGATGAAGTATTTAGACAGATATTCTGAAGTTAGAAACAAATCAAGCAGCGGTTACTGAAAACAAAAAATTATCTTGCCAAAAATGATAAAAAGAGGGGAGTAGCTTGAATGGCTACTGCCTGGCTACTACTAATGCTGGTCTCACAACAGCCGCACTCTGCTGAGATACAATGCTCCTTTGCTTCTTCTCTCACCAGATGCAAAACTTTAGTACCAATCCCAGGATAAGAAGCAGGACACAGCCTGTTTGGTGGTCTGCAGTCTTGTCCCATATGATGCAAGGGTGTGTAGGCCTGTTGTAGCTTTTAACAGGTAGATACCTTGAATAGCAACTAGACCAATCAGTGCAGTTTTGCATCTATTATGCCTTGGGTTTCAAGGTTCATAGTATGTGACAAGGGTAGTGACCCGATGGTGATTGGGAGCATAGCTGTTGCATCACAATATAATGTTTAATGTCAGATGACTTAGATGTCCAAGGTTGATCTAGCAAGGTTCACAGTGGCAGTGATCCATGTTAGATAACATTTTCACAACAATTCATGTTCCCTGCCCTTCAACAGTGCAATGGAGGTGATCTGCTTGACATGGATGTGAGGCCTACTACAGGGGAGTGTCCATGTTCCTGTTCCTCCAGTATGTCCTATGTATGTCATACTGTACATTTAGGTTCATGGAACACTTAACTGTAGTCTCATGTCAGTTCACACAACTTCTATTTGTTGTCTGGTTGTTTGAAATACATTGTAGCTTTGCAAGGCCAAAATACTTACTGCAAACCTGAACAAGTTTTCTGTGCATGCATAGACATCCACATCTTCATTGCAAAGAATGCCTACAGAGAGTGTGTTTTACACTGTGAAAAACCAAGGGTTTAGCAGCATGACCCTTACTTTGTTGGAGTTGTACATTGTCACATTTGTAAGTCTGCTCTTGTGACCCTACCTAAAAACAGGGTTAGGATTCAGGCAAGTGCCATATACCTAGCAAAGCAGTGTTCTCAATTTCCTGTGTTATTACACACTGTCAGGTACCTTTTTACCTTAGAATGACACAATAAACTTAATAAAATCTTGCATGTATGCATCTGTCAGGCCACTGGATAACCATGGCCTTTTTTGATGTATACACAACCAGTAATCTATTGCTAATGACATTAGCAGAGTCTGTTGAAGAGAAGTGGACAGCATCCCATAGGCTAATATAAAATGCTCTGATTAACATCCACTTGCACCAAGTTACCTCCACAAACACAAAGTTGGCTGCAAGGAGAATAGTACCCCTATTTATTTATGGTTACAGAACACTGAACAACACACACACAAACTTGGCTGCAGTAAGAATAGAACCACTACATACACACAAAGTTGGCTGCAGTGAGAATAAGACCACTGCGTATCTAAGTTTACAGATATGCACAAAGTTGGCTGCAGTGAAAATAGAACTACTATATGCATATAAAGATGGCTGCCATGAAAATAGAACCACTACCTAGCTAACTTTACAGACTACAGAACACAGTAGTTATTGCATGCAACATGGCTCAAATCTGATACTAGCATGACTTTAGGTAATATTGTAGTAGATGACATAAGCAGGCCTTATGGAGGACAAGAGTTTGGAGGCCTGCATCAACTGCATGGCCCAAAACAGTGCAAAACCATGCCATTGCAGAATTCACACATATACTCTTTTTCATGGAGACACACACACACACACACAGTTAGCTGCAGTGAGAATAAGCAGTGCAAACCATGCCATTGTAGAATTCACACATGCACTCTTTTTCATGGAGAGTCACAGTGGGTTGTAGTGAAAATAGAACCCCTACCTATATAAGTTTACAAACTATAGAACACAGTACTTATTGCACATGCCACAACTCAAGTCTGAAATCAGTATGACTTTAGATAATCTTATAGTAGATGACATTAGCAGGCCTTATGGAGGACAACAGTTTGGAGGCCTGCATCAACTGCAAGTCCCAAAACTGTGCAAAACCATGCTCTTTGGGGATTCACACTTATTCTGTAGGGAGATGCACACACATGTACACATATATGTGCA
>NC_056735.1:1014231432-1014336432 GCF_019279795.1 Protopterus annectens | reverse complement strand
AGCGCTCTACAATCTCCAGGTCATGTAGCTCCTGGTAGGTTACCCTGTGTCTGAATACTGTTCTCATTTTTGGCCTAGGCCTATTGCAACTATCTGCTCCAGTGTTTCAGGGTATTGAGGGAAAATCAAAATGTTGGGTATATGCATACCTTATACAGTTCAGGAGTAGGTCCACCATGTGGATTGGCTAATTGTGATGCAGTTCACTGGCTTAGGATATAATTGACATGATTTCAAAGTCCTAATTTAGTGTGCGACACTGCGCTGTGCACAGCATCACACATCATAGCTATGCAAAACTGTATATTGTTAACTGAATGCATCCAGTTTCCATTTATAGCTGTCTACCTCATAACTCAGACATGGGCAATCTGGTTGTGCAAACAAGCTAAGCTACACCCAAACCATTTGCGGCAAGCAGCGTGCTGTGCAAACATGTGTACTAAGCACAAAAAACTTCTGTACGTGACATGACACACACACCTGATATCATCCACAGCCAGTGGGAATATAAACACAGTGCAAGAGCCTACATGAAGTGGATATCCATACATGGTTGCTACCTTTAGTGATTCAACACATCCATGGCATTTACCCCTCATTTGCATAATACTCATACTGACAGCCTGGAAACTACACAGTTCATAGCCATGTAAGTTGATTAATAGCACAAAAGCACAATTGTGCAGACCTGATGCAAGGTCTTACAGTATTTCTGTCTAGAATACATTATATAGTGTTCTTTTATTTTTTTTTTTTATATTAAGCATGTTTGAGCAATGCTGTGCATAGGGAAAACATGCAGGAATTAAAAAAATATATATTAATTTGACATAATTCCTACTATTTTCAGACATCCAAAGTGTATGATTTGGGCATTTATGCATGGGATCTTACCTTTTCAGAGGAATCATGTCCATATTTGTGGACTTTTACATCTCCATCTTTCAGTGCAGACTCCTGTACACTGAAAATTTCCACATACACTACTAACACAGACATGGAGTCTACACAGATGCATTATGGGTTTTTGGATCTCTCCACCTGGTTAGTTTGCATAAAATTCAGCTATTTAAGCCAAAATTTGCATTGCACAAAAGGTTCCTTAATTGCACGTATGTGCGTTTGATTGTGTGCCACTACATGGTGTTTATTGAATGTAAAATTGTTTGCGCCCATGTTCATATCGCACTGTGATGCACACATGGGAAACAATTTTGTATAATCTTTAGTGAATTTCCTTGTTATATTTATTGATAAATATGGACAAGAGACCATCTGCATTTGTGTTACTTGATGTTCTAATCTTTCTGAGTCAGGACTCATTTTAGTATAATGGCATTTACATTAAACAGCACAGGTGGGTTATACAAATACCAACAAAGTTCTTTAGTGTTGATAAGTTGGGCAGAGAGCATTTTATTTTATTTGTAATTTTTACAGTTTGCAACCAGGTATACATATTGGTTCAATGGCTTTTTCAAGCAAAGACCCAGGTGACCCAGGTGAAAAAGCAATTAACTAATATAGATAAGCAACTGGCCAGCAGATGACCTATAAAAAAAACATAGCAGCAGGAAACCTCAGACCAAATGATTTTGCTTTGTGTACAGCATGGAAGAAAGAAGACTTTTTAAAAGAAAAAAAGTTCAAAAAACCCAAGCAGTATGCTAAGGGAAACAAAGGAGGAATGGCATGTTACAATCTAAGGTCAAAAGTGGTTGAAGGAAAGGAAATATGGACAACAATAAGAGTATTTCTTCCAACATTGAAGCAATTCTGATAATTTAGCTGGAGGAAAACAAATGGAGGAACTTAATGAGACAAAGAAGACAAAGTAGCTGATTTTTTTTTAGATTTGAAAGCTTGCCCACAACTTTGGAGATCTGAACAGATGGCCCTGAGATGACAATGACAGATGAGTCTAGTCATGCAGGAGGGACATGTTGAACAACAGGAAGATAATTCACCAACAGATTACAGGGTGAGATCAAATCTAAACAGCAGAGGAGGAAGAGGCCCATCTATAGGAAGAGGGACAAGGGGAAGAAGAGTATTACTGGCATTAATGGACTCTGCAGTAAGTGACCTAAACTTTTGCATTGGCTACAAATTGCACATTTACATACATGCATACATACAGATATTTCAATCACAGGCATAAATGCCATTCCAGACTGGCGAAATATGAAAACAGTTGTTGCAATAGCAAGTGTCCACACTGTTCTTAGAAATTGTCTAAACTAGTGCTTGCTTTAATATCATTTGATAGTCTGTTCCTCGCATCAGTTGCTCTCTCAGAGAATCAATTAGTTCACTTCTCATTCTGACAGAGTCTTCTACATAGGTTATCTGATGATGCCCTACTACTTTTAAATAACCCCAAATATTCCCAGAGGTTGTCTCTAACTGCCCTATTAAGCTGAATAAGGTCTCCTCTTAAATATTTGTATAAGACACTGTTCAAGTTCAGATGCCTTAGTCTTTCCTAACAACTTAGTGGGTGCCCGTGGTATATTTATGCTGTACTCTTTCCATTTTACTCATCCCTGTTTTCTTATAAGGTTTTGATATTGTTTTCCAATACTTACGTTTGGGTCTAATGCACCTAAAAAGCAATGACTTCATATTTTTTGTTTTCCAACTTACAGTTCTATAACTATCATTAACCAAATGGTTGATATGATTAGAAAAACTCAAAGCAGGATCTACCCATATACCCAGGCCCTTAGATGAAGCTGTAGTTTCAATCATTGTTTGTTGTATTAAATATTTAGCTGTCAATGTATGTCTCCCAAATCTCATATGCTTAGTTTTTTATGTCTTTAGCAGCATATTATTCTCCTCCTGTGCCCAAACTGTCAATTTAGTCATGTTCTTACAAAGGCATGCCCTATCTGTAACACTTGTAATTGGTTTATCCACTTTCAAGTCATCTGCATGCAGACTGTAGAACAGCTCAGATGAAAATGAGAGATCTGAAAGATACAATCTAAATAAGTATGGGCCTAGGACAGAGCCCTCTGGGACATCCTGACTCTAACCAAGAATTTCACCTGTTGAATTGCTCTATGATACTTGCTGTGTCCTATGTGTAAGCCATGCAGCTACCCATCTTATCAAGAGTACATCAATACCTAGTTGTTCTAATTTATTGATCAGTGTTTTGTGTATGACCCTCTCAAATGCAGAAGTTAAATCTATATAAATTACATCACAGCACAATTTTTCATTCATAGCTGTTATTATATCATTATTGAACATCATATTACAGATGGTAATATATTTATTTTCAACACATGCTTGCTGATATATGGCTTCAACTCCCAACCTTTCTAATTCTGACAACTTATCCAATATTACCATATCCATTATTTTTCCACAACATGAAAGTAGACTTAAGGGTCTGTATGACTGAGTTTGTCCTACTCTCCTTTCCCTTAAAGATAGATTTAATAAGTGCATGTCATCAATCTTGAGGAATCTCATAAATAATAGAAATAATTTGATAATATTTCCTTTGAAGGAGGAGAAATAATTTGATCTTGTATTCCTTGTGGAATTTATGTTATAATATTTTATTTCAATATCTTGCTTTATTGTTTAGTTGATCTCTGTTTTATCAAAAGCAAAATAAACAAGTTTATTAATAAGTTCAATAAATGTCTTATGGTATGCATAACAGCTTAACACGAATGTTTCTTTAAATACAGTGAGATCCAACTGTGATAATAAGGGTAGAGAAAGATGATTTTGGTTTTGGTTTTGGGTGGGCAAGGATTAAAGAGGAGATGAAAAATGAGCAAGAAAGGGAATCAATTCTGTTTTCTCAGGAAATGCCCCTTCTACATAGTATTGCTATACTCAAATGGGTACTGAAATGTCATTACCAAAATGTAAAGCAATGTTGGAACCTCAGATTTTATCATGAGATTTATTTGTGCTATCCATATGAGCTAGATCTTTGCTACACAGTCCGAAAATCTTGAACTTGAGGGGTAAGTTCATTCTGTACAAATCTTAGACCCAGTTACTCAAGCACACAACACTTTAAGCTGCAAAGAAGTGATAGTTATTCTCCCTCTATAGGTTAATACTTCATTGTTAATGATAGATAACTACATTCTTCTGAGCTGGCTTGTGTGAATGGCAAAATATTTTTACATACTTTCCAAAGGGCACACTCTATGTTGAATTTTTGTAGCATTTTTGAAGGGTCAACAGGTTTTACATTTGCTACTGTTGACCCCCCCCCCCCCGTCTCACCTTACTCATGTGTGTTAACCTTAACTCAAACTCTGCCAATGTCCCTAAACCCAGCCAGAAACATTACTTTACTAAAACTCTTTCTCTCACAGTACCATTAAGTAAGACAAGTAAAGACACAAGAATACAGTAGGCACACCCACACACACACACACACACACACACACACACACACACACACACACACACACACACACACACATGCATACAAACACTCATTACAAAACTCACAAACTGCAACATTAATCTTATCTAACCCTTACCCTAACCCTAACCAGTAAAATTTCACTTAACTGCACACACATATAGATCACACAGAACTGGAACACTGGATGATATAATAAACTGTGTCTACGATGTTGATAATGTAAACGTGATTTTAAAGTACATCCTCTGCACTTTGTCAACAAAGCATACATTCAACAATGTGTATGGCAACCATAAATTTCTATCTATCTATTTGTCTGTTTATCTATCTATTTATCTATCTATCTACACTCTACACACAAACACACACACACACACACACACACACACACACACACACACACACACACTGACATGTGCTCATGTGTGCATGTGTGTGTATGTGTATGAAAGAGAGAGAGACAGAAGCACACTGATGACCTTAATATTGTCTGTCATTTTATAGCCTGGGTGCTGTGATTATCCACAGATTTTAAATATCGATGCATGTTGGTTATGTCTTGTGCAATGTCTTGTAAAAAGATTTTTTTTTTTTTGATTACTAGGTTTGTAGACTAAGGGATATGCATTATAATAACATACATGAAGTCACAGATATGATTTTTTTTATTTTATTTAGTTATCATTTGCAAACCAGACAACTAAATCTGTCCGAGGACCCTTTTCTGACATGGCCCAGGCCTAGACAAAATTGATGGAGTGCATAAACAACATAGTAGTGGTACTTGGATAGCACATATTTCATAAGCCAAAAAAATGATAGCATTACTCATATAACAGCAGCAGTAACAAAACAAAAGCTAACAGCTATTTTATAGATTCATATTTAGTTATGCAGAAATATCAGAATGTGCATGGTCACCCAATGCTTCACATTAATAAGAAAGAATACAGCGATGGTATGATAACACATGTTATATCAGAATTTCAAGTGCAAAGTGAGTTGTAACATTTCATACAGACGTGATATGTTTGTGCATATGTAGGTACAATGTTTGGGAATTTAGAAAGAAACCTGCCATGAGTGTAAACTGTTGTGGCAAAAAGTTGCAGTTTTCACAACCACAAAAACTGTGATACACAGATACTTTACCTGAAATGACTAATCTGCATGCCTCTGAATTGTACGGTGTTGCTGCTAGTGCTAATCGGCATTTTACTGTGTTACTCACTGCGGATAGCCCATGCAATGAGCTGGAAAAGGCACTCATTTTATTTGCTCTTCTACTCATCATACTCTCAAACACACACACACACACACACACACACACACACACACACACACACACACATGTCCTCATATTGTTCAGCTGTTCTTGATTATACAAACCATCTATGATTTTGTCCCTTATATTTGTGCCGCCCCTCATTATTATGAATTATGTGGTCAGTAATGCCAGACATTAGAGTTTCACAGTTTATATTCTTCAATTAAAGGTTTTGCTGCAAAATATGTTGTTCTTTTAATGTTTTATGTTATGTACAGTAATATTTCAAAAGTATCCCTGGTGCCCCCCCCCCACCCCACACACACACATACAGACATACAAAACACACTTACTCTTACCTATCGCTTATTAACCCTTACTGTGACCACCCAGTTTAGCACACACTCACACAAAGACAGACACACACACACACACACACACACACACACACACACACACACACACACACACAAACTCACTCGCGCCCCAACCAATACCTGTCTACTATACTTCCTGGTACTTACCTACTACATGGTCTCTGAAATGTAAAGTAACAGGTGAATGTGACCTTTTGGTTGTGTTAGTTAACGTGGGTGACTGTATCAGATTACACAGACAGAATGATTCTCTGACCTGCTCACCTGCATAAGCCCCTTGCCACAGGCATTTCCTGGGGAGATACACAGAGCTGATTATCATATACTGCTCCCCTGGAATGTCACTTTAGCATTGCAATAGCCAACTGCAATGATTATACAGATTGTGTAGAACCACTGCAGTGGGGCGTTTTAAGAATCAGAAAGGTTTATCCACTGAGAGTAACACTTTCTGAATCCCATGGAATGTCAACATTTTAATACAAACTTATGTAAAGACTTTAATACAAAGCAGTATAATTTCTAGATTAGGTTTTGACTTTAATAACATATACTTTCACATGTACAGACCTTAATTTTTTGCTTTAAACACAGTCTACAAAATGCACACATGATGTGTATTTATTTATTGTATTTACCATATTTTGACTTTAATATCAGATACACTCACATCTATACATCTTATGCTTTTCTTAAAAAAAAGACTGTCACATGAAAACAATCTGCATATTTATTTACAGCAATATCCTGTCTGCATTACATCACGTACTTTGTCACTCGCAGTATCCCAACCATCATCATAGATTTGTTGCTTATCACTTTTTCAGATATGCTTTGATATGCTTTTTTTAAGAGCAAGCAGATATAACCATTATAAATAAAACACTTGTATTTGTTTTCTTTTGCTAGTCTTGCTTTCATCTATTCTCTGATCTTCCTTTCTATTTTTATCTTATATTTTAAGGTAGGCAGTTCTAAAATAACTGGTTGTAGAGCTGTAGCTATATGCCTTAAATGGTGCTACAGGCAGTTTCTCATAAAGAACTTCTTCAACTCAAAGTTTGAAGTTGTGGAACAAAAAAAAAGCCTTGCAAGACAACAAAAGATCCTCCAGAATCCAAAATGTACCAGTTACCAGTTACAGAGCAATGTTCATTTAAGCAGCGCAACAGCCAGTAATGAATCCCAGTACCACATTTCCACCTAAGCAACATTTCTGACTACTCCCAGTAACAGCGTGTACAAGTATAACAGCTGGTCTAACTAGCTGCATACCCTTATGTCCCCTGCTTGAATATGCTGACTTCTCCAAGGAGGACAATAACTTTCATTCAGTAACTTAAAGTTTTAAGTATTTAGAAGAAAAAGAAGGTCTGATTTCTTGATTGCTTTAGATTAAAGCAGTGACACTAGTTGTTGTCATATAGATTAAAAAAATTCAGGGGTATTGTTTTTGTGGTCTGTATCAGCTTTATGATTACTGAAAGTGAACAGAGATGCTGGATAATTTAGATTGCATTCCCTTTCTTCCTTGTCTTCAACCTCCCCAGAATGTAAGATGCATGTTTATAATTATAGCTCATCTAGCCTCTAGTGAAAGCATATGTGACATTTTGAAAAAGATCATTACTTGTTTTAACACTTTGCCTATGTGGGTTTCTATGACAGAATACAGTGAAAGATTTGTATAAAATGCTATTCCTTGATATCGTTGTTGCTTAGTTTTGCTCACGTGTTCCACTTGTGTCCTCGATGTTATGCTCCCAGCCTATTTTATCTCTGTGGAGTCCCAAACAGCATTACTATTGTCTTGTTTGTGTTTATCTTTGGTATAAGCTTTGTAAACCATTTCAAACTGACTTGAAATCTTCTTGTAAAGAATTATCAAGGCATTTTTTGTGACTTATACTATTCTGTTATTCAGTTTTCTGCACAAAAGACACAACTTATATGAGGCAAATACTAAGGATGGTCATTTAAAAGTAAGGAAAATAACAGAGTCTGAAGCACAGATTCCTGAGAATACCCTTTAGAATTCTTCCAGCTCCGGAGCAGACATTATTGTTTACAGTCTTGAGTGTTCTTTAGCTAAAATGTTTGCTAACCACTGTATTTCCCCAACAAAGCAACATTTACTAAGCTTTTGAAGAAGTGTGATGTGATCTACAATCTCAAAAATCCCTTTTCAATACAGAAAGGTGCTTCTGTCAGTTATCCTACACCCATGTTCTTACTACCTATTGTATCTGTTAAGATATAAATTGCAGTGAGTATATGATATTTAGGGGAGAATCCATGTCCGCTATATATTGTTATATCCTGTTTTTGATATACTCCAGTATTTATTTGTAAATATATTTTTTAATATTTTAGCAAGTGGAGAACCCCCTCACATGCACACTCACACAAAGATAGATACAAATACAGATAAATATAAAATTGTTGCTGCACAAAAGCCAGCTGCAATGGCAATGCTATGAACTTTAACTAGTGGTTTGATTAATGTACATTAATACTGCATAGTGTGATTTTTGTTTTACGTGCTAGAGTGTATATGTGAGTTAATGGATTAGAAAGGACTTGGCTACCTTGTTTCAGAATCAAAAATGTATAATAAGGTGATTAGAACCATATTAGGTATTTGGTTTCCCAAGCAATTATTTGATTTGAGGTTTTGGTTCTACAATAGATGGGAGGATCGTTTTACAATGTGGTTTTGAGGAACGTTGTGTTGTCTCAGGGCCAATTTGAAATAGTATTGTAGAGTGTGCATGTATTATTTGCTTGTCCAGCATTTTGGCTAATATGACTTTAGGAAAACCTTTATTTGACCCAATAAACTCTAGATTCCATAAGTACATATATGTTGTAATTATTATTATTATTATTATTACTATTATTATTATTATTATTTTGGATTGTAGTTTTTTTCTCCCCCTTTACTGATATTTTTCTTTATTTCCTCTAAAATAGAATTTATCAGAGGATCTGCTCTCAAGATCATCTGTTGTGTACATAGCAGTTTTGTTTGAAACTAGTTGCCTTATGTCTGCATGCAGAATTATAAATTAAATCACAGTGCAATATATAACCTTTCTCAGATGATGAAGAGAATATACAAGGCCTTAGGCTGCTTCAGGAAATAAATATAGTTAGTTGGAAAATGTGATGTACACAAAATGCCTAGTTTTTTATAAGGGGTAACATTAGCTACAAAGCAAATAAAAACAATGAATTTGTGCATTTGAAAACAAATTAAGGATAAAAAAAATGTGTTGAGCAAAATCATTAACATTTTATAAGTTTGTAATGGGCTATTGTGCTAGGAGTTTACTTTTATGAAATGAACAGTGGCTATCTACTTGTAAGAAGTGCAGTATAGTCCTAAAAGTTTCAGAAAGCAATTTGTTTGATGGGTTATTAGTTATGTTGGAGTTATTTAAAGGCGATTCAGTGTAGTGTGAACAAGCTTCATCATGGCCACATATAAAAATGTATTACATAATTTACTTAAGCTCTTTCTGAAAATTCTACGACAGTTTTCAGGAGACCATTGGCCAAGAGAAAACATTTTATACCTTTCTGATACTTGGAACACATGGTTATCATGCTTTAGAATAACATATAAAAAGTTATTAATATACTGCAGTCCTTTAATGTACAGCTTTAGTTATCAGTTTCCTATACTTCATTCCGAGTATTATCATTAACTCATTAACAATTTTATAAATGAAATATGACAGCACTTAATTAAACCTAGTAGACAGTTTCTTGCCCAGCATGACCTCCTGGTATGTCTTATTTGTGCACTAAGTAGAACACTTTGTAAACAAGCAATCTACTAATAAGCTACTTTTCCATGTAGGTATTGAATGGTTATAAACACTCATATATATAAAACACATAAAATGTGTACAATGAAATTAAAGCCATAGTTGATGTCAAACAGTATTTTTGATCTACACTTTCCATATACTGCTAATTGCTGCTGCTAAAACATTAGTAATTACTGTATACCTCCTGAGTATCTTCATGTATGTAACTCACAATCCTACCTCTTTATTAAGAAGCTCATTTTGAAAAACAAAGCATGGTATTGCTAGCTAAGATGTGGTCAGGGCATCAACATCATGACAGGTTTTTACAAAACAAGGATTAAATTAATTTTTCTCAGCCACTGGCACATACTCTGGTATCATAAGATCCTGCACATTGACAGGAGACTGCCAGACTATCTAAAGGTTAGCAAGTGATATATGGGTGCTAAATTAAGGCTTATCAGGCTAGTTTGCATCAGTATAGTGATAATGTTCCCCTAAGGAAGCATAACATGGAATAAGAGTCCATTCACCAACTGTTAGTCTGCAGATATGTACTTGCAATGGAACTTGTCTTACTGACAAGGAGGCTTAAAAGAGGAATTTGAGTTATGAACGGCTGCATATTTTATGCACTGCCTGGCACTTGTAAAACAGTGATGACTCTGGTAGAATCTGTCATAATTTCAATTTCCAGGCACATATTTGTCACCCCATATACAATTTGTCTGCCTTAATCTGATTGCTTTGTGCTTTAACCCTTACAAAGCTGCTTTTGGGTGATATAGCAGGTAAGAAAATTATAGAAACAGATGGCCTTTATTTCTGAGCAAGCTGGTTGATGCCACAATTAGTACAACTGCAATTATCAAATTTACAAGTATCAGTATTTTAATGAAAGAAAACCTACATAAATTAACTTTTTTACATGGTTCATGGTAAATGTGGCAGCAGTATGACATTAGAATATAAACTTAACATAGCATGTTCAACTGGATTTAAATGAATGAGTTTGCAACATGTATAAAATGTATATGAAACAATATTCTTAAGAAAAAGTCACCCTTATACACTTATGCTTCTGCATGATGTAAAGTAATTCAAAGACAGACAAATAACTACTTATTTTCAGTAATTATGCCACAATTATTACCACGGAATGCAAAACATGTTGAAGACAATCAGCTTCATGTGCAACAGTTCTATATTTTCCTTTGTGCAGACACCTCTTTACTCTCTCTCTCTCTCTCTCTCGCCGTCTCTCTCGCTCTCTCTCGCTATATATATATATATATATATATATATATATATATATATATATAAATTACACTGATTCCCTGAGATATCACTTTATGGTACATATGTTCTGCAAATAGCCCATTTTATAAGATTCTACATTAGCAATTTGGGTGCACAGTTGTCATGACAACTAAGTGTTGTTCTATCAATGAGTCAAAGTTGCAGTTTTACTTTCAGGGAAGAAAGAAACCTGTTTCTTGTTAGCTGTACTCTGTACCCTGAAATTTGACTGTAATACATATTTGCACAGTAATTAGAGTCTGATTTATCTTTCGTGGTGTCTGTTGGTATTATATCTGGTGTCCATACTTTCAAATGGCACTGTACAGTGGCTTAAGATCTGTAAGGCATCAGTATCATCGTAACAGGTAATGCTGTATGACAAAGCATTCTCCTGCCATGATTCTCACTCTATCACAGATTTATTATTCTTCCTCTCAGTAAATGGCATTAAAGCTAGTGCTGCATTGTCGATGCATTAAGGCTTTGCTAGCGTTCCTCTTTTCAAATGATCAGTTATATCAGAATAATTCTTATATAGCCACAAGCCATATAGTAATTACTTTAAATATCTGCTTACTTTTTTGTGGCTTACAAAATATACTGGAACAGTATTTAATTTATCAAGTACAATCATGGGAGATGATAAACTTTGCTCATCTTTTTTGCTGCCATGTCATTAGTAAGTATGAGGGACCAAATTAGACACACGAGAAGCCAACATAGTTTCCACCTCTAAAATGTGGCTAACTGCACACAGGTTCCTTCATCAGATGAATCTCTCATAATCATAAAAATATGCCTCCTTAGAGATTGAGCAGTCTGTTAAGATGAATGTTATCTGACACTACTTAATGTCCACTGCTCTGAAAACCATTAAGAAATTAATAAATGTAAAAAAAAAACTGCAAGTGTTTCTGGAATTGATGTAAATCCAGATATTTTCTACCTGGTAATATTTGTTGAATGGAAATTTTCTACAGTATCTTTATGTATACATAATGCAATCAAAATGATAATAGTTTTAGATTAATACATGTTATGCATACTAACGTCACTTACTAAAATAAGCTTCAGACACTAACTTGAGAAAAGTGGAAGGAAGCTAAACAATTGAAAATGTAGTGAAATTAATTTTAGACCAGTATATATATATATATATATATATATATATATATATATATATATATATATATATATATATATATATATATATATATATATATATATATGATTTACCTTTGAATGCATGAAAGTCATATGTGCGAACGCTACTTGGTTGGAAGTAGCTTTTCAAGATCTCATAATGTTGAATCCAGATAAGGCAAACAGCAGCATAGTCGAACCAGTAAGTGAATTTGTGCAATTACGTTTCTCACATGTGAATGCGATATAAGTTTGCATCACGATATTAATAACGTGAGTGAGCCTGTGTTCTGCCTCTGTGTTGCTTTTCTGAATGCTGTTCTGCAACGCCAAAAGTTATGGATTGTACGCATTAGCCATGCAGGTGAGACTCCCACTTCAGAAAATTGTAATGACAAAAGAAATTACCCCAGCAGTGTGTAAATAAGTTTATTTTTTTGTAGGAAGACGCAGGTACGGTTCCGTACAAGCCTGGTGTTTTGAATGCTGTTCATGGTACTAGCACTACACAGAAAGGGAGGCAGCTGTTAGTAGTTGATGGTTACCAACACTACAAAGAGAAAGCAATGAATGAGAAGCAATACCGGTGTTGCATAAAGACAAATAGAGACAAAGGTAAGGGATGGTGTGTGACTGAAGGTGACCCTGAGGGCTTTAAACAGTTAAAGAGCACTGAACACTACCATGCTCCTGATGTGGTGAAGACAGACGTATTTAGGGTACAGGACAAGCTGAAGAGGAGGGCAGAGCACTCTATTGAGGACCCCTGTAAGGTGGTCTCAGAGATACTGGCCACCACTTCTTCAGATGTTGTTCATGAACTGCCTAATACAAGTGCTCTGAAGCAGAGTATAATGAGGCATAGGTACAACAGAAAGGCAGAGTCGTGTAAGGCAATGAAGTCATTAAGGGACCTTAGGCCTGAAATGATTCCTATAAAGTCAGGGTCTTTTATAGTGCAGCACAGTATAATTGATGAGGTAAATCAGGTTCATGTGGTAGTAATAACCACACCTAAGAATCTTAAAATGCTTTGCAATTCAGAGTACATCATGGCTGATAGCACATTCCCCATAAGTACATCTGAATGTCAGCAGATATACAGCATCCATTGTGCTCTTGACAGTGCAAACAGCAGGAAGGTCTGCCCAGTTGTGTACAACATTTTGCCAAGCAAGACAGAACAGTGCTATGATCTGTTCTGGAGCATAGTACTCCAACTGTGTGTGGATCACAATCTAACCCTGATGCCAAACATGGTGCTCACTGACTTCGAGAGGGCCCACTAAAATGTATTAGAAAACATCTCCCTAATACATCGGCTAAAGGTTGCAGGTTTCACCTTTGCCAAATAATATGGTGCCAGATTCAGAAGCTGCACTTGGCAGCAACATTTGGAAGTGATATAATCTGTAAGGAGATTCCAGCACTAGCATTCCTGGCCCCAGAGGATGTAGCTTCCACATTTAGTGAAATTGAGTCAGACATGCCTGAAAGTGGTACAGCCCTATGCACCTTCTTTAGGGAAAACTATATACTTGGCAGGCCAAGACGGTATAGGATGAGAGGTTCCACAACTGAGAGATTGCCCCCCACATTTGAAATTATGTTCTGGAATCAATTCAATACACGCACTATGGGCTATCAACATAGCCAAAACGCAGTGGAGGGGTGGTATAGGAGATTGAGGAGTTTGATGGGTAAGAAGCCATTGTATTTGCTTGATGTATTACGTGCCATTCAACTCGAGCAAAACCATGTTGATGACAAGTGTGTGTGGCATGAATTTTGTGTTCCAGCGTCACCACAGAGAAAGAGGCTAATGGACAAGGAAGCAGCCTTCGAGTGGCTGTTATGCAATTGGGCACAGCTCACTCCACGGGGTTTTGTGCACTTAGTTGCAAAGCATTGCTCATTCTAACATCAATGGAAATAGCAACTATTTACAGCTGGACACCATCTGCTTATGCTACTCTTGGATACAGGAATGCTATTATGGCACATGGGATGCCTTATGTTTCATTATGTTGCAGGAATGGTACGAATTTACTGAATTTTGTGGTTTGGGACTGAAAATACATTTCCTACTCTACGGGATTGCATGTTGCTGTGTCAAACACACTTGGTATCACTTTATTGCAGGATAGGGCTTGCATATTTGTACGGGTTCAAAAATGAGCGAATTCTAAATTCCGCTGTGTCAGTTTTGACATTTTGGAATGCATTGTTGCGATTTGTCGTACTTCCGGTTCGCATATCTGACCGTTCGCTTTCCTGAGTTTCATTCAGTCAAAGGTAAACTATATATATATATATATATATATATATATATATATATATATATATATATATATATATATAGATATGTAAAACACAAAGGGCAGGATTCACGAAGCCTCCGTGTAAGAGATACAAGGCTTACACGGAGGCTGCAGTTAAACAGTGTGACGTCAGCATGTCATGCATATGCATGAGGGCATGCTGAATCACACCTAAGGCTAACACGGTCCGTGGAAGACAGCAGGGGGGCGTGTCCGTAGGCCGAGCCCTGCAAGCGGACACACCCCCAGAAGAGTAAAAGTGCTCAAAGTAAACACCCACGACAGAGTCCATGTAAATGTGAATAAACACAACACAACACATGCACCCACAGACTATGAACATAAAATATATAAATGAACAAGTTATATATATTTTTTTAAATTGTAAAGATGTTTGCCCTTGAGTGCGCTCGTTTGCGCGGGCGTGCCCGTAGCTTAGCCACAGTTAGCAGTCAGTGGAAAAGCATATAAGAACTAAATATGCAAAGTAAGCCAAGAAGCAATAGTGTAGTGGTAGAGACGTTGGCTGAAGAGCAGGCAGTCATGGTTCAAGCCCCCACAACCTCAATTTTTATTTTTAGTAAAATAAGCACAAAACAAGTCCCTCACAAATATGTACACATATAAAATTATATTTTATGTAAAATGTAATGAAATAGGCCATTTATTTTGAAGAAATGTGAGATAACAAAATAATAAAAAATGCCAGATGTGCCTACAGCTGAGCTACAGTTTAACAAGGTGAGTGCATCTGCCCGTAGGTGAGCAGTGGTTTAACAGGTGTAAAATGAGTGCCTGTAGGTGAGCAGTGGTTTAACACGCTGAAACTGTGTGCCCCTAGCTGAGCTGAGTGTAATATGCGTGCTAACAGCTAAATGAAGCGTAAACCAGAGTACCCCGTTTGCGCGGAGCTGCGCACCGTGCCAGCAAGCTAACCGACGGGCAACGTTGAGCAAGCTGTATCAAAACTGCCTTTACACAGACACACCCCCTAGCCTGTCTAGACAGTCATAAAATATAAAAAGCAGTGGCCAGGTTCGAACCCAGGATACCATGCACTATAGTCAAGGTACTGAACCACTAAACCATGACAGCTGTACTTAGAAATGCAGTAATAGCAAATATATAGGAATGAATACAAAGTGAAGCATGATAAAGCAGGTTTTGTGAAGTTGATACAATTCCAAAATGGCCAATCACAGATAAGTGCGGGAAAAACGGCATATATAAGCCCCATAGGTGGGAATACACAGCATAAACGATTGTAGAACTAACTTGCAGCCAGAATGTCAGGAGTAGGTGAGGGTAGTTGCTTTCGAGCACAGAGGTGGGGTGTTGAGGAGTCCAGATACATGGTCTGGCTCCTAGTCCACAATCATGAGGCCCAACTCATGCAGGGCCAGGTCCTGTGGGGAGCATATAGGGCTGAGGCGTGGGACCGGTTGGCTCATGATCTCACCAGTGCCACAGGGATTCCAAGGACTGGTGAGCAGGTCCGTCACCACCATGCGGACCTGAAGAGACATAAGTAGGACCAATTGAACCTTTGGATCCAGGAGGCCTGGCAAATGCCCAATGCCCCACTACTGAGTAAGTTACATTTAATTATGTATGTAAGAAATTAAACTAGCTGATATTATGGAGATGTGTATTCCAATATTACTTCATTTATATTACAGCTGCAGGTGTCCGTTCTGTGAACCACAGAGCCTAAGGTGATAGGCTGGTGCAGTTGCGCCACCAGGCAGGTCAGTAATCCACTCCCAGTAACTGTAAAGAAATATAAAAGTATGACAGTTAGCAAAAGAGTGCAGTGTAGTCACTAAGTAATAAAATGTGCAAGTAACAGTGTAAGAGTGTTTGCAAGTATTGCTTGATTACAAAAATGTGTTGCAGTCTGTAATCCAAACAGAAAAATAAAAATGTCTGAAATAAAGTCTGAAATAAAGATGCCCCACCTGTAATATAATAGTACACAACCTGCAGCAGGCTGAAAAGTACAGCTGCAGAAGATGAGCAAATCACATGTGTGAAATATATCCCTGTTGAAATACTGAAACATGACAGAAGTGAGACTGCTGGAAAGGATTGTAATAACTACAGGTAAAACATGTCAGTAAAGCCTAGAAGTAAGTACCATCCTGAATAGTAAAATGAAAACAAGTGAGAGAGTGTGAGAAAGAGTTATGAATCCACCAATAAAGTAGTAATAACCCCTGAATAAAGTATACTGCAGTCAGTACAGAATGAAATGAATGTGACAAGTAGAACCAAACTGCGAAATGTGTTCAAAGTGCTGCTGCAGCTGGAATGTGTATCCCAAAATCTGGATATGTTGCTCTTAGTCTGCAATATGCAGATAGTATGATTGTCTGAAATACCAAACATCCACAGTTGTCTATAGCTATATAAAGCAAATGTAGCAGGATGATGTAGCTGAACAAAGCCAGATATGAACGTGTATGAATAACAATAAAATGTATATTGATGTAGCAGTAACAGTCCTATCACCAAACTGAAGTAGTTATCATATAGGAAACTGTAGTTAGAACAGTAATGTGTATATATCTGCAGCTATTAGAAAGGTACAGCATATGTATTGGTATTCGAAGGTGTTAATAATATTTTCTTCACCCCACCTTATATCCACATATAATCCATTCCACGTGAAATTGGTATGTGCAATCACAATTAACACCCCTGGACATTTGTCCTGTTGAGTCATAAATATTTGCATGTACGTTGATGCATCTGCCCTGTTCATACATCCAAACCTGATGGCCTGTTGCCATCAATCAACCCTGCATGTTGTTGGACTGTGTATTGCTGTTCAAATTATGCATGTGTTACGCTCGCTGTTCAATGGAGTGAATATTTGGGTGTTTGGTTAATGGGAATACTAATGCATGCTGTTACAACTAATTGCGAATGGTATTGTATGTTACTAACCCAAACTGTCATGACATAATGCAAAACATAGGACGACAGGGAAGGTGGGTTCCAGCGGACCCACCTCTCCCACTTCAGCTGGCGAGTGCACCTGGCACTAGTGCCCAGTCTGGACCCTCCTCCGGTGGCCCTGTGCCACCTGCGGGTGGAAGCACTGCAGTGGATGGGGCCTGTCCCCCTTCTGCAAGTGTGGCCAGAGGAGAACCACCACTCACCCTCCGTAGTGTCCGGACTGTGGTGCGTAGGGAGATCCTGGACTCTGTTCTTGGGCCCCTACGCCAGCTTGAGGCACAGGTGGCACAACTTACGGGCATGCCTGTTGCCCGGCCTACACAGCCCCCAGCACAGCCCCGTCCTGGGCAGTGAAGGAACAATGGCAACTGCCCATGGGTGGGGATATCAGTTCCACTGTTGCCATCTGTGGGCTCATGGGCTCTGGATATCCAAACATCCATCCCCGTCAATTGTGTAACCTGCCCACACGTGTCATACACCGCCCCTGTACGCATCTTGTTTGTCTTGTCTGTTGACCTACCAAATCTACCTCCCCAGCTATACCGACTTCCTTCACCTGACATACCACTCTCACCTGAAAAAAAAAAAGGGCACTCTGTACCCACAAACAAATTACGCCCCATACATAGCTGCCCATTCCGCACACATGTCTGCTGGATATGGAAACTATCAATTACAATTGGCTGTACGACAAGTATTATTGTTGTCCTGACACCTCTCTCAGGGGTGGAAGGTTTCAAATGTCACACCAAATTACATACATATGCACAGCTGTTGCTGATGAAGAAATGGGCAGCTATGGGCCTTACCTACATCCCTCCTGCAAAACCCAAGCTTGTTTCCCTACTGTCTTACCCTCTTTGTGACCCCTTTTGCACCACTTTCCTGTCTCCCCATTTTCATTTCTTTCAAAGAAAATAGTGCGGGTGTGCGCCAGAGTAAGCACTGTTAAGCGGTTGTAAGTGGGTGTGCACGGAGCTGAATGCCAGTGCGCATGCGGGAGCTCCACGCAAACCAGCGCTAACCTGGTTACAACTGCTTAAAAGTGCCTTAGTCACTCTGATTGACAGGTCCTGTAGTCAGTTCAAAAGCAAAATAAAATCTCACTGTCAGTCCCGAACCAAGGACCTTGGAAACAGTAGTCTGCATGACCTACCACTAAGCCATGACTGTTATACAAGAGCATTGTGCTAAAATAAATATATCATGTAATAGTAGGAATGAATGTAAAGGGAATATAGGATGTGTAGTACACAAAGCATGTCATTTATACTTACTGTCAAAACTAGTGGATTTCCATAATAGTAGTGTGTGAACAGAAACAGCCATGCTAGTTGGTAGCTAGTAGGTAATAATGTCAGTTAATGTACATATATAAATGTATATGTATTTACATAGATATATATATATATATATATATATATATATATATATATATATATATATATATATATATATATATATAGTTGTAGGTGTCAGTGTGCATACACACTTACTACAGGAAACAGGAGAGAGGAATGGAGAAATGTGAATCTACAACACAGCCTGAATCATGAGAGAGATACTAACCTTTACACTCACAGAACAGTGTCCACAGCATACCAGCATGTTCCCCGCCCTTACAATCTGAAAGGGCAACGCCTATCTCACATGCCCTTTTATAGCACTGTCCTGAAATCACAGTGAGAACTGCAATTAGTACACAACTGGCTGCATGCAATTAGCAAATGCTGGCTTACAATTGGTGCAGAGGCCATCACATGGACTTATGCAGATACCTACAAAAGCATCCTGTACTCACACTCCACACATGCAATACTTTCATTGCACTGTCTGGAGGCAGACAGAGAGAGAGAGAGACAGAGAGACAAGAGAGAGAGAGAGAGAGAAAAAAATAAAAATAAGAACACAAACAACAACACACGGTACACAAACTAAGTTGAAGCTGTCAGCAGTGTCAGTACCAAGCTGGGCCAGCAGCAGCAGGAAGCTGTAGTAGCGGTAACGCAACCAGCTGTGACAAACACAGGTAATGTAAAGTAACAAGTTAATAGTCTACATACTGCGAACCCTCCATATGTGTCATAGGTCTGTATCTACAGGTATTTCCATGTGATATGTTGTGTGCACATAGCTCCACCCAAAGGGGATGACTATACATTACATGTCATTCAGTGTTAGGCCATGATCCTGGCACCAGTTTTCCATTTCAGTGAGGCCTGTCTGTAGGATGTGTGTGTCAGCTGGTGTAACGACTATGGCACTTAGTTTGCAGTCATCTGGTAACTTTGTCATCCACAACCCACACATGTTTGCTTTTACATCTGAGAAATAAATGCCAAACAAGAGGGGTCCTAGGACAGAGGCCTGTGGGATGCCACATGTGACTGGCATTGAGTCTGACATGGCTCCTGCAATATCGATATTATGGATTCTGTATGTTAACCAGTGTGCAACCCATCATGTGACATATGTAGTAACATGTAAGCTAATGAGCTTGTGTATGATGCCTGAGTGGAGTACTGTGTTGAAGGCCTTAGGCAAGTCCAGGTAGGCTGTATGGATTGCGTTGCCCTCACCAATGGCTGTAGTGACTGTTTTGAAAGGTCAACCAGGTTCAAAAGGCAGGATCAGCCCATCACAAAGGCAAACTGGCTGGGAACAAGTGTCTGCAGGTACCCAATATTGCTGTATATGCGTCCCATACTGAATCATTCCATAGCTTTGCAGACCAGGCTGGTTAAGCTTATGGTGCGGTAGTTCCCAGGGTCAGTAGAGGTGCCTCATTAGTGGAGTGGGACCACTGTTGCTGTATGCCAGTGTTCAGGTACATATCCTGTAGTATGGCCAAGGTTAAATATCAGTCTTATATGCGGTTGTATGTCCTCTTGGAGTTCACGTAGCACACATCCAGGGATACCATCAGGTCACATTGATGCTGTGTGTTCTGCTTTGCTGAGGGCAGCCCTCACCTGGACATGTGAGATGATAGGGAGGTTACATTCAGCTGTGATAAGTATTTCTAAGTGTGGGGGAGAAGGAGGGGGGATACTTGCACCGAACCTGTCTGCAAGAATGTTGCCAATATCTGTGTGTTCAGTGAATGTTAAGTAGGTGTGTAGTAACTCAGAGCATATCTGAGGCATTTGGTCCATATGTGTAACATAACTGAAGAAGGCCTTGTGGTTATCTATAGTGTTCGTGGCCATTTCCCTCCCAGGGTAGGCCGTGGATGTTGTTATGAGAGACCGTAGCTTATTACCAGTGCTGACCACAGATGCCTTCCCTTAATGTGAATCTGCTCTGTCCTGCAGTAGCCTCCTTCTATCATTATAAAATCTGCCTTTGGCTGGGGTCCACCAGACAGGATGCCTAACCTTTGTGCATAGGGTCTGGGTTAGAAATGTGTGTGCATGTTCCATGTATTCTTTGGGATGTCCGTGGGAAGCATTCGCAAAGGGGTCAGCAGTGTGGGTTGTGGCTTCCACTGGCCCAGTGGGCTGCATGGATACCATGTCAGTCCTAACAAGTGAATATCTGTCTAATCACAGATACATCAAAGTAGTCTACTGTGCTGGTGGTGGTGGTGGTGGGATATGTATATCCAGGCTGAGTAATATGTGTCCAGATCACACTAGTGTATGGCGTTCCACTTACAGTACCTTGGTATGAACCCCCAGAGTGAGGTTGTGCATTGGACCTGTCTCAGTGTGCTTACCGATGGGGCATGCTACTATGTTGTATGGAATGTGGCAGGTATTGTTGCACAGGTGTTGGCTGAGCACTGATATCTGGCCATGTACTTGTGTATCCACCAAGAGACACACACATGCTACATATGGGAGTAGTAGTATATCACTACAGTTGAGTATCATGTATAGTATGTGTGCCATATATTGCTGACATAGTCTGCTGATATCCTGTTTGTGTTCTCTTCCAGGGACATGACGCGTCAGCGTAATCCTGCCTACTCTGCAGCAGAAGATGAGGAGATACACCAGAGTCTGGTGCGGGATTATGACATACTGTTTTCCCGCACCCGCCAGAATCAGTAGGAGAGGGCTGCACTGTGGCAAGACCTTGTCCGTAGGGTAAATGACATTGGCAGGCATAATAGGACATATGAGCAGGTACGACATCACTGCAATGATTTAATCAGAAATGTCCATCAGCGTGCGTCGGATATCCATAGGCAACAGGTTGCCACAGGAGGTGGGGTGGCCACACACCCCCCCTCACCAGACTGGAGGGGCTACTCCTAAGTGTTGTGGCTCCAGCCCCAGAACATCAACAGCAACACACCTGCATCACGATGGAGGCTGGATCCACACAGCAACACGACATGGAGCATGCAGGTAATATGCCATATGTACACTTGACTGTTCTGTGCACTGTTAGTTTATGCATGTGTAAGGTGTGTCCGTGGTATGTAGCTGTCAACATAGTATGTAATTGTGCAGGTGTGATATTGCCAATATCAGCAGCTGACATGTGAAAGGCAACTGGTGCACTACTGCACTGTATCATACGCAGTATCAATGGCACAGTTGTGCCCACTGACATTAATCTCCTCATTTCTGCAAGTCCCTCTGGTGTTACAGCAAGGCAGCCCATCCATGCTTTTGAGTGTGTTTTAACAATACCTATAATAGTCCTGACAGTGCTAGTAATACTAGTGTAACTCAGTAGTGCTTTGTGTGTATACTGCGGGGTGTGCATGTGTGTGCATGTGTGCCTGTGTCCACATGTGCATGTGTGCATGTGTGCCTGTGTCCACGTGTGCATGTGTGCATGTGGCCACGTGTCCACATGTGCACGTGTCCACGTGTGCATGTGTGCATGTGTGCATGTGCCCAAGTGTGCATGTGTGCATGTGTGCATGTGTGCCTGTGTCCACGTGTGCACGTGTGCATGTGTGCATGTGTGCATGTGTGCATGTATACCAGTGTCCCTGTGTGCATGTGTGCATTAGTGCATCACTGGTAACATTGTGTAGACATTGTAAACTGTGTTTCCTGTCTTCCTCCCACAGGTTCTGGTGCTGTTCTGGTGTCCTGCAGCAGGGAACCTGAATCTGGTGCCACAGGTACTGATAATGATGATATCTGTGTAATGGCACAGGAAGGTGTGTCAGGGTCCGTCTTTGGTCAGCCAATTGACAGTACACAGCTGTCAACCCCATCATTGCGCATAGTCATCCTGCCAGTACATCCTATGTCACCATTGTCCCTAGGTGACAGACAGGATACAGCGGGCATTGACCAGGGTAATGTGGTATCTGTGGCACATGCTTCCCCACACAGCAGCCATGGGCAGGGTCCTGCGGTGGTACCACACAGACATTTGCCCATGGGTTCTCGTGGGAGCATCCGTGGGCATACTGCCTCTGGCAGACATGCCCAAAGAGGTCTGTCAACCTCAGCTATGTTTCGGGCTGTCATGCAGGCACAGTCACATATGGAAAGGTACACCAGACATGGTCTGAGGGAGCTGAGAGCATGTCGCACAGCCATGACTGACAGTATGTGTGACATCGCGGATGCTATCCATAATTTCACCAATGTCATAGACAGACGTTGTGGGGACATATTACAGCAGTTCCACAACCACATGTCCATGAGCCAGGGCAATGGTGGACGGTTGCGGCATCGACGTGGCCGTATGCCAGCAACAGCAGCAGCTGGCAGTCAGCACGGATGACAACAGGCCCGCTGAGTCTGTGCTGTCATCGGAACACTCCAGGAGACCACGTGCACGTGGCTCTGGACAGTCCCAATAGGGACCTGTGTCCAGTCAACACACTCCCACTTCTGATGACAGTACCCAGTCTGGCTTAGTACCGGATACGGTCCGTATCACCCCTGCCAGGCACAGGTACCATGTCCGTGCCCACAGACACTGATATGTATGACCTGCCAGGTGCAGTCTGTGGCTGTCCACAAACTTCAGTATATGGCAGATATGAGGTGGAACTGTGTGCATACATACACACATGTGAAATGTTAACACCTAGGGCTACCACATACATGCACACACTGCACCAACAGTGCCCCACCCTGTACTGCTGTCCCTCACCAATACACATAAACACACATGTCAATTGGTGGTATCAGTGGCAGACTCAGGCATACCTAATTCACACCCTGTGCATATGATGAAACCGTGTCACCTCCTGCAATCTCCAACATCAGTGCAGGAACAGGTAAACACATTGCTGATGCACAGGGTGACTACATAGAAGTGTATTACTAGTATCATGTTGGTAACAGTACAGTGTGCTGATATGACTGTGTGTATATCCCAGCATGCCTGATGCAGTAACTGTATGACTGTCCTGAATTGGTATCTACACCCATAGTAAGTACCATAGTGTAACAGCTGCACATTATTGCATACCGGTGGTAAGGATGTCAACAGATAGCCACATACATAGGTAGCACAGGGGGGAAGCTAATGCAAGTAGTGATACGCAATGATGGACATGTGCAGTAATGGTGGCAAGTTGCCCACAACGACTATGCAATGTGGATGTTTGCACATGTTGATATGTGTGCAGTACCAATGTAATACAAATCATAATTAACTATGACATAATATCAGTTCTACCATGGACATCTGAGCTGTGCATTCCTGGGTACATGTTGATAGTGCCTACATATTTGCACTGTTACCTACTGTAAGTGTTACCCCTTCTTTGTTGTACAATGGACTACTTCCAGCCCTGCTTACTGTAGCTTTGTTTGCATGCATGTTCGCTTGGGGTTCCCTGGAACACTGCTTCCACCTGCAATGCAGAGTTACAGTGCTTCTGTGAACTCCTAGTGACATCTGCATTGCGTACTATACGTATGTCAAGTTTCCACATGACAGAACGTCACTGTCTGTCCTGTTTGCATATATGTTGCCTGTGACACATTGCACATGACTTTCCTGGCATTTACCCACATGTGAAGTCATATATGCCAGTGCTATGAAATCAGTAGCAGTACACCCACACATACACACCTTCAGTATGTTGTTCACCATTGGCCCTATGTGTTGGTAATCACCATGGCAATCGCACTACTATGGTAGCATGTGCAAAGGTAACCTGTAAATCACCTCTATGGTCCAGTTGTGGTTTATGTGAGTCATGTGGCAATGTCACAGCTGCCACATGTATGCAGTCAACCGTCTCCCCTGACCTGGAACGTACAACACATGTGTGGAATGTCACCACATAGCCAATCTGGGGACTGAGCACTCTGCACCCAGTACTGCCATACCCTGTCAGGTGGCATGACATACTACAGTGACTACAATACCAGTCTGACATAGACCCGCACTGACAGCAATCTGAACACACTGGGGCATACTTGGAGACTCAGAATAGCATCCTGCCTGAGCATCACACACCTCCGCAGCTGGCACACAGGCATACGTTACGTCGGAACAGAGCACATACCACACATGGCACATACATCCCGTGTGCCACACACTCACAACCTGTGGGGCTACACAACACATCTGCTACAGATGTGTCAGGTACCTCTCTTGGCCACTGCAGTGGGGTCCCGCTCAACAGGCTGTACATGGTGAAGGTCACAGTAATATGCCTGTGGGGCACTATGGTCCACCATAAAACACATGCATACAGGTCAGTCAGAGGCATGGACACATATGACTCAGTCATTGACCATGCCACTATGGATGACCTGAGACATACCTCCCTGGACTACATGATAGGGAACATAGAAGGGATCTCTCAGCATGTGGCACAGACCAGTATGAGCCTGATTTTGGTTGCCATCATACCCTCACCAGGTATGCTACCACAATAAGTAGGAAGGGTGTTCTATGTCTACATTCTGCTCAATCTCCAATGTCATTCATAGGGTATCCACTGGCTGTCAATGTGTGCTTACATGCTAGGGAAGCCACAATGATTTGCGAGGGGCAGCTTGCAAGTGACACCCATGGGCCATTGTATATTGGCGAAGCCCCTTGATACACACATAGTGCCTTTTGCTGCAGGACATGGATTACATAGCCACCTCCGCGGGTATCACACAGGATAGGACACTAACAGTGATGCTACACAACACCAGCAGTGTACACCGCAAGATGCATGCACTGGACACTGTCCTCAGCACGGTGAACTGAAATATCTGTGCAGTACCAGATTCCTGATTCACGGCTCACAGGTGCAACCCATCACTGCCAGGTTATACCTCATACCATGCCTGTCGTCCCCTACACATGTAACACACATGGACAGGGGGGTGGTATCCCAAGGCACCACAGATACACACACCTCCAGGTTGTTGGCACAGCACAAAGCATAAGGGCCTATCCATGAGCAGCTAACAGTGTGTTGGACTGCCTTCTGGTTCATAGCCTGGCACACACAACCCTCCCATACACAGGAAACCCACCTATCCTCCCTAACAACACTGGCAATATGACAGTCTCAAGAAATGTCTTTATATGGCTGGACTGCATCCAGCCAAACATTGTGCGTGAGCATTACTGTAGCTGCAACACACTAGCTGAATGGTTCCCAGCATGTGGTCACTGAATTGCAGTGGAATAACATGTTACCACTCCCACAACAGGTGGGAACATGCAGCACCTGTTCATCGACTACATGTAGACTATATGGCCCAGACCAGATGTGTATCCCCTGCTGTAGGTATTATACCATATACAACCCACACTGTATAGACACATACCGCGTGCGGCCCCTGCACAGTAACACACAGTCATATTGTTATGCATTGCGAATACCATTTATCCACTTGAGGCACGTGTCAGACATGGTAACTACTGAAGGTCACAGGTATTTATGTGTATGTGTCACACACATACATCATGTGTGCATTGCCATTGCTGGTTTAGGCAATGGCATGCATTGTTATGCACAGCAACCCACACAAGGTCATATTGTGTGACGCAACCATACGTGGCAGTTGTGGGTTACCAAAACATATCTGTCTGTGCTCTGACAATGGTAATAGACCCAGTAGCGGAGTGCACTATTGGCATTACTGGCCAAGTAGCCCTGTTTGGCTGTACTGATAGTGTGGTGACATCCCCTGTGTTTACTGGGGGAATATGCAGCATCTGGTGTATTGTGGTATTTGCCAAAAGGATCTGTTCTCCCACACTTGCAATTACACACACCCTACTACCCCCGCCCCCCACACACACACACACACTTGCCATTTGCAGGATTCATATCCCTACCTAACTATGTCACGACACATGAGAGAGACGCATTAGCGAAGTGCACTATTCGAATTACTAGGAGGTTCCTCTTCTCCGGCTGTACTTATAAGGTGTTGACATCATCAGTGTTTGGAAAGGGTAATGTGCATCATGTAGTGTGATCTCCTGATTGCCAAAAAGCACATGTCTTTCATACAGACTTGCACACAAACAAACTCCCCACATCCAAACACGCACACTTGCAGGTTTCAAATCCCTACCTAAATATGTTATGACACTTGAGAGAGAGCAATAGCAGAGTGCACTATTCGCATTACTGGGAGGTGTCCCTTCTCCAGCTGTACTTATAGGGTGCTGACATCATCAGTGCTTAGATAGGGGAATGTGCATCCTGTAGAGTGTTTTCCCAGTTGCCAAAAGGGACATTTCCCTCACACAGACTTGCATACACACTAACTCCCCTCCACACACACTGGGCGGTTGCAGGATTCAAACCCCTACCTAACTATGTTATGACACTCATGACAGACACATTAGCGGAGCATGCTATTTGCATTACTGGAAGATTTCCCTTCTCCTGCTGTACTTATAGGGTGCTGACATCATCAATGCTTAGATAAGGGAATGTGCATCCTGTAGAGTGTTTTCCCAGTTGCCAAAAGGGACATTTTCCTCACACACACACTAACCCCCCTCCACACACACTGGGCGGTTGCAGGATTCAAACCCCTACCTAACTATGTTATGCCACTTGTGACAGATGCATTAGCAGAGCACGCTATTCACATTACTGGGATGTTTCCCTTCTCCTGCTGTACTTATAGGGTGCTGACATCATCAGTGCTTAGAAAGGGGAATGTGCATCCTGTAGAGTGTTTTCCCAGTTGCCAAAAGGGACACTTCCCTCACACAGATTTGCACACACATCAAACCTGCTCACCAATACACAATGAGCATTTGCATGGTTCAAACCCCTACCTAACTATATTATGGCCCTTGAAGGAGACGCATTAGCAAAGCGTGCTATCCAAATTACTGGGCATCTGTTCTGCACCTGCAGTATTTATAGGGTGCTGACATCTTTATTTCTACAGAGGTATGTACATCTAGTACTACCTGTCAGGTGGGGTATAGCATATATATGCATTTGCAGCCACCTACTTCAGGGTCAGATATGCACATCGCACTGGCAGGTTATGTTCTATACCATGCTTCGTGACCACAGGACCTGTAACACACAACACAACCAGTCCAGAACACCACTCCCACATCCAGGACACACACTTTGCTTCCCTGGGAACAGTGCCGGGATATGCAGGTGTTCACATACACCATTCCAGTTGTTAACATCAGGTACAGGTATATTGTGTGTGGGAACTACTCAGGCCTCTACAACTTTACCCTACAGCCACTACAATTTGTGGGTCCATGTGCTATGGCAGAACCACTCACCACAGCCACATGGGGAATACATATTGCACCTGTCCATCTGCAACATGGGTACTCACTGTTCCACACCAGAGGTAGACCACCATTGTTGATATCTGACCATACCCACCTTTCCCTGGACATCCATATCCCATCCCCACCCCCAGGCAAGGTTGTCACTGCAAACAAACTGTATTTAGCACAAGCAGACTCTACACTTGTAAAGACTGGGGTGGACGACTTCAAAGGACCCATGCTGGGGGACTATACTGGCCACTCTGCATAATCCTTGACAATTGCATTCTATGAGCATGTGTAAGGTTTGCATTGATCCTGCTATCCCACATATACCCATGACTGCTCCACAACAGGACACCTGTCAGGAGTACACCAGCCATATATGAGCCGTCCAACAGACAGAGTGAGCTAATACATTGCAGAGCTGTAGCCCACAGAGGGAGGACATCTGTGAACAGTACCGGCACGACACTTCAATCCCACATAATCATCACAACACAGTGTTGACAGTGGAATTGTCCAGACAATGCAGATAGGGCTCCCCTCAGTCTGTTATTGATGCCCACTTACTGTTAGAGGTCCTCAGCAACCCCCTTCCAGCACACACCAACAACATGGATGTGGCTTAGCACATTCAAACCCTGGGATCTCCACTGTGCCCCTGCTTGACAGAGGCACAGCTCACTAGCCTCACACATTGCCTTATGTGACCTAATTTACAGTGACACAGCAGCCTACTGTACTGGGTTGCAGATGCCAAGCACACTCTGGCTAAGCTGTCATTCCCTAGGGCAAACAGCCTAGTATTGACCTCTACACCCATATGTTTAATTGTCAGATGCACAATATTTGTTGCTGTTAGACTGTTTGCAGGTCTTTATTGCCATAGCATTCCCTGTTCCTATGAACAACTTGTGTATCTGTGGAAGATGTTTGAATATGAGGGCGATCCACTATATCAATTATGTCTCTGTAGTCATTTACTGTGTGCACTGGGCAGATTGCTGTGTTGTGGTTGGTTCCTGGAATGACACGTACAAATACCAGATATGTGTGGCCAACTGCTAAACAGAGATATGGCCTAAGTGTGTGAGCATGCCCAGTTCAGCCTTTCCATGGCATGTTGTCTGACATATGCCTCATTTATCAAAGTGTGTGAGCATGCCCAGTGTGAGCTTTCCATGTGTTGAACTCTGCAGTCCACCACATATTTGGGTGTGTGTGAACTTCAACAATATCTCACGTTTATGGTTGTGTGTTGGGTGTCATGTTGTGTACTTACTGGCCAACTGCTTCGTGTCTGCCAGAACAGGGATTATACTGTGCCTGCAGGGATTGCATGGGATACTTTGCATACAGTTGTCAACATCCTTTCATAATGACCTAACACTGGAGTACCGTATAGTGTACTGGTTCAGTACTTTCACTGTGGTGGACAGTATCCTGGGCTTTAGTCCTATCACTGCTTGACATCTTCATAGTGAGCACAACAGACTGTGTAGGGGCCAGTTGTGCACATATGACCATGTTGCATTATGTTCAGATATGGACTACCTACACCAGGCTTGTCCAACATTGGTAGTGTATTCCACAACATAGGTGGACACTGGCAAACACTAGCGATGTTCCCTAGGCCATTTCTGATGCTAGTCACAGAGTGTGTTTGTCCTTCGACACACATTGTAACTGGAGTTTGCCATGACATATGCCATGGTTAGTATACTGTGCCTCCGTCTACCTCTGACATAACAGTGATACCCAGGGTTAACCTACCATCTCCCATCCACTCATCAGGATTCCTCTTGAGGGGTGTCGATAGGTGACTCTCTAGCTAACCTGTACTTGGAGTTTACTCAAGAGTGGGGGTGGCTTCTGTGTTATGGATCATTCAGTACAGCTTGTCCTATGTATGTCAGTGCTGGGGTTCAGGTCTCTCATGTGCATAGCTCACTGCCATTCATATTGTACAAGGTGCAGCATGTTCATTGATTCCAGCTTGGAAATGGCTTCATACATCAGGCACAGCTTGCCACTGGGTGGGCAGTATGGCAGTGTGTGGAGCTGCAGTTTGTTTAATCAGGCAACACATGGCATCTGTTCATGCTCTTTGCTACTCCTGGTGGGGTACTGTTATGGACTTTAGAGTTGATGGAGGTGTCTGCTGAGGTATATCCCACAGGTGCTATTGTAGTCAATTGTGATGCTGATGAAGGATGACTGCAGATCCACAGTGACCTCCCCTTATCTAGATCTGACAACCTTCATGATTGGGTGGGTATATGGTATGTTTCTGCAAACACTACAGCCACATGTTTGTCCAATGCAGGATATCTATCACCTTGTGTCCCCAGGTCTCTCATTACATGTTAGGTATGTAATGGGTTAACACCTGTGTGGTAATTGGTGGGCACTTACTGTATATCCACGGTGGTTGTCTATACACATTTCTGCAATTAGCTTGCTGACATGGCTATGGCTCCAGTTGTGTGTTTCTATGTGGCCCTTTTGTGGGTTGCTTGTGTCAGCTGGGGGTCAGATATGGTGGGCAGTATGTACTCCTCTGCATACATGTTCAGTCACAGTCCTTCTATGTTGGCCTGTACCTATGGGACATATATATGGAATGGGGGAGGTCCCAGGACCAAGCCTTGTGGGATGCCACTCATATCTGCTTTGTAGTCTGACATGGATGGAGCATGTCTGACCATGTCAGTTCTGTCCTTAGTCTGGTTTGCAACCCCTCTACTGACATAGGGGTTTATATTTAAGCTGGTGAACATATCCATAATGAACTCGTAGGGTATTGTCTGGAAGCATTTGCACGGTCCAGCTACGCTGTGTGGACCACATTTCCCTCATCAATGACCTTAATTACTGTTTCAAATGGGTCAAACATGTTTAGGGGCAGGATCTGCACTTACGACAGCCACACTGGGTAGGGTCCAGTGTCAGAAGGTCCATGATAGCTTTATGTCTGCGGTACATACTGATCCTTTTCATAGCTGTGCAGATCAAGCTTGTCAGGATCCTGGGGTGGTAGTTTGCAGTATCCATTCAGGCAACAACTTTGTTGTGTAGGACCACTGTTGTTGTACACTGCTCTTTCGGTACATATCCTGTGGTAAGGCTGACATTGGGCAGTAGTGTGATTTGGCATTCCATTATTCTTGGAGTCCATGTTGGCCTCAGCCCAGGACACCATCACATACCTTTGCTGCTGTGTGTTTTGCTTTGTAGATGATGGCTGTTACCTCAGCATCTGCAATGTCAGGTGGCCAGCAGTCTGCTGGGATAGATATTTTACATTCTGGGGGGGGGGGGTTTGCACTGCACCTGTCAGGTTGTATGTTGGCAATATGTGTGTGTGTTTGGTAGGATGTTTGTAATATCTGTGTGATTTGGAGCATATCTGTGAATTCCCGACATGGTTCCTACCATCAGTTGAGTAAGCCTTGTGATTATCCTTAGTGTCCTGTACAATTTGTATCTTCATAGGTTCATAGGTTCATACTAGGCTATCCACCCTAGGGCATTAGTAAGCCTAGCCAGGGTGTGTGTGTCTTTCGCTGCCCCTTGTTATGCGACTATTATGGCCATTTATGATTTTCTTTACTGTGCCTCTGTCTGGACGTGACACAGTGAAGACCCCCAGTGTACATCTATGATCATCCATCCACATGGCAATATTCCTGTTGATGGGTGTCAGTGAGGGGCTCTGCCTAACATGGATTGAGATCCTGTTCCTGGGTGTAGGGAGCCTCTGGGTTATGTATCTGTCCCTCCAGCACATCCTATTTCATTATGTGTTGAGGCTGACATCTGTCACTCTCACAGCTCCAATGGCTTTGATTTCCTGGGGTTGAGCATGTCCATTACTCCTGTGTTGGACATGGCCTTGTACAACAGACATACAATGCCTCTGTGTAGGCAGTTTGTGACTGCATTCAGCTGGGGTGTCTACAGCCAGGCAGCATATGGCATATATTTGACACCCTTTACCCTCTTGGTGAGGTACCTTTGAGGTCTTCCTAACCGCTGCAGGTGTCAGGTACGGTACATCCCATATGAGTCATTGTGCTAGATTATGGGTCTGATAAGGGAACAGTACAGGGGCACGGTGACCTCTGTTGATGTAGATGTGAATCCTTTCATGATACGGTGTCCAATATAGACAGTCTTCCTAGCCACATTGGCATTGTGAGTGTCACATGACAGGTTACTGTCGACTTGTGTCCCTAGGTCCCTGATTACTCCATGCATACATAATGGTTTACCACCTATGTGGTAATTTGTGAGTACCTTGTTTGGTATTTGGTGGGACATTCATACTGTCCAGTGTCTTCAGGATGTCTGGGTGGGGTTCCTGTGTGCGAGAGTGTGGTCTGTCGCATGCTACAGACTGTACAGCAGTTTTGACTACAGTTAGGTGCACATGGGTGGTCTCCGCTGCTTTGTGCATTGTCAGTTACCTGGCCGTATGGGTGTCTGTGCTGCATATGGATACTCCCCCTCCTTTGATGTTTTGGTCCAGGTGTTGGGGCCATAACGCATGATATGTGGTAGAACCTGGTAATGCTGGTGTGCTGTCAGTAGGCTTGCAGCAGGCTTCTGTCACTGCACAGACATTGATGTTCTCCATACTGGGAAGTGCCTCAGGAGCATGCATATTGCAGTTTACACATCTGGCATTGGTCAGCATTACCCTTATGTTTCTTACCACTTATGTTTTCTAGGGTGGTGGGTTAGTCTTTTTGGCCTTGCCTACGTACGGCTCTATGGAGGTGGCAAAGGCCTTATCCAGTATCCAGACGCCCAGGGGTAACAGGTGCAAGCCATCCCTGGAACAGCAGCATGGCTTGTCATGCATGACATCGCAAGCAGACAAACATTAGACCCACTTGGACTGACAGCTGTAACTGTGCCACCTGTTAAAGCTGATCATTTTGTGTTTGTACTGTGGCATCATTCTTGGTGAGGATTGGATGCTGCAAATGGCCAGTGTCATACTGGCCTGGAGTACATACTCAGAGAGGTCATCCATGTCTCTTTTCATGTAGTCCAGGGAGGTACATTTCATGTCATTCACACCAGCATAGACAATGAGTGCATCATATTTCTGCTTGCTTTGGGGTGACCTGCGTACTTATGTTATGTGGCATATTGTGGCAGCCTACAGGCAGCTTACTGTACCCTTTCCATTGTTCAGTCTGGTGAGTGGGACAGCAGTGTGTCTGCCTATACAGACACCTATTACAATTGTATCAGGCATGTTGTTTCTCCTTCTGGCCTGTAACTGTTTGGCACACCAGCTTTGTGTACTATGTGTTGCATGTGCTATGTTTGGAGGTTGTGGTTGCTTGGGGTCTGCTTTGGAGGCATCTGTTGGTGTGGTGTGTTTGTAATTAGGACCTCCGGGAATGTTTTTCTGTGTTTATGTGTTTGGTTTGCAGTTGTGATAGGTCTATGTGGGACTGGGTTTGTGGTGTATGTGGTTACCTTCTCCTCCTGACTAGTTTTGACAGTACTGAGTTGGGGGAGCTCAGCCTCCGGTTTGGATAAATGGTTGCATCTCTCACATATATTTGTATTTATTGGTGGGGGGTTGAGGGTTGTCTGTGTACTTGGGGCAGGTGTCACATTGCCTCTGGATTCACAGATTCTACTTGTTGTGGCTGGCCTTAGTGGATTGTATGTGTGGACATATTTTATTGCCATACTACTGATCAGTGATTACTTCCCTTTTTATGTTTGCTCTATCATGTAGTAGCTTCCTCATTCTCTTTCATGGTTTGGTAATGGCTGGAGTCCAGCATGCCAGATGCCTGCATGTATGGCATTGTGTCTTGTTGTTATTTGTGATTGCATAATCCAAGCATTCCTGGCTGTGTTCATGGAATGCTTGTATAACATGTTTTGCGGTGTGTCCCATATTCTGCACCTGCACAGGGCCTTTCGTGGATTCCACATCAGTTTGGAGGGGTGCAACTTATGCTTTACACATGTTTTTCACTGTGGTTTTATGGCTAGGGACAGTGGTCAGGATGTGTATATCTGATGTGATTACTCTATGGTCTGGTCTTACCAGTGAGGGATACACTTCTCATCTTGACATCCAGTACGCATGTTGCTGATTATCACATCCAGTATGCTTATCCCTCTTGTGGGAGTGGTACATTGTTCCTGGGCATTTTGGTTTATGGATTCTGGGAACTTTTCTTCTACTGTGTTGGTGCTAGTATAATGCTCCCAGTGTATGTCTGGGTATTTTCAGTCAACCAATATAATGTGGTTTGGGGGGCTTGATATATTCATGTATTCCAACATAGGCCAGGTGCAGTTCCTGGTATTAGGACAGTAGTCTGCAGCAGGCTATATACTGGAAGGCGGTTTTAGCCATTGGTATTTGTCCATGGCTAATCCATGCTGCTTCTTGTTGTGGAACCAACATGGGGGTGTGGTTATCCTTGACAATTATTGCTAGTCACCCTCCTTTTGTAGCTTGTTCCATGTTTTGAGGCTGTACAGCACAGTATGAGGTGTAACCTGGTAGTGTTAGGGTGCTGATGTGAGTCTTGACCCAGTTTTCTATTACAGGACTGATATCAACATTCTCCATACTGTGTGCATTTACACTGCATGCATCTTGCTGTTTAGACTTCTGGCATTGGGTAGCATTACATCTAGGTTCCTATCCCTTGTGGTACCTATGAAGGTGGGTTTGTGCTTTGAGACTTACCTATTCAGGGCATGCTGTGGGTACTGACAGCCTTTGCCAGTATCCATGGGGCCTGGACTGATAGGTGCACGCCACCCCTAGCAGGTGGTGCATCATGTCATGCTCAGCATGTCTTCCCAGGCTGAAAAACATTGGATCCCCTTTGACTAACTGCATTACTTCAGCCAGTTATTGCAATTGATCATCCCATCGTCATTTTGTGGCTTCATGCTTGGTGAGGGTGGATGTTAGTCAGGGTCCTCAAGTGTGCATATTGTACATGGTGTTACATTACTTAACACATGGCATTCATGCCTCAGGTGGTGCTGCAGGGCTGCCTCTGTCAGATGCAGATATTAAACTCCCTGTACATATTTGTGAGCAGGTCATGTCATTTTAGGCATCCCTGTTATTATTTGAGTGAGTCAGAGAGGGGTATCATTCCCAGGGTTCCTACTGAGCCAGTGTATGTGCTATGCGTTGCCTCGTTGCCAAGGCAAGGGCATACTGGGCATGCCTCCTTCTGCCTACTGGGGCAGGCTCAGGTTGTTCCTCCTCCGAGTTACACTCTGCCTGTGATGGCCTTGGCAATGTTGGGGGGCTGTTTGGCCCAGCCCTATGCTGGTCCTGCTGCAGCTGTTTTCGCAAGCTCATATTATGTAGCATAGCACATACCATGACAATTTGGGTACATGTAGTTGGTGAGTACTGCAAGGCTCCACCAGATGTGTCTAGACACCGGAACTGTGACTTGAACAGCCAAAACACACGCTCTATTACATTACGTGTTTGTGCGTGTGTCTCATTATGGCGTTCCTGTTCAGGTGTGTGTGCATTTCTGATGGGTGTCATCAGCCACGGCTCCAGTGCATAACCCGCATCCCCCACTAGGTGTCCGTGTGGGATGTCCCCATTGGCAAATGTCTGGTACAGCTGCGTCAAATGCCAGATGTGGGAATCATGGTAGCTCCCAGGGCAGCCAGCACACACATTCATTATTATGCCCTGGGCATCACACATGACCTGGCAGTTGATGGAGGGGAAGCCCTTGCGGTTAATGTAGGCCCTACCCTGCTCACCGGCTGGTGCTTTGATGCATATGTGCGTGCAGTCTATTGCACCCACTACCTCAGGGTATTCCACTATTTGCTGGAAGAGATGCATATTGCTGGCCAATACCTCACGGGCATTGGGGAAATATGCATGATCACCGACATGTGCTGACATGGCATCCAGGAACTGGTGCAGTACCCTGGAGGCTGATGCCTGTGATATCCCCATCATATCACCAGTTGGTCTCTGGAAGGTACCTTTTGCTAGTATTCTTAGGCCAACACATACCTTGGTTTCCACTGGGATGGGTTCCCCTCTGTTGGTTCTGTGTGTGAGGCGTGGCCTGCACAGCTCAACTATTTGCTGCAGGAGCTCTCCGTCCACTCTATAGCACTCTACTATCTCCAGCTCATGTAACCCGTGGTAGGTGACCCTGGGCCTGTACACTCTTCTCCGTCTCCTCACTGTGGGTTGTCTGGCACCATCTGCATTGTCACCACCCTCAGCAAGTCACCTATGTCTCATTATGACAGCTATGGCAGCCCCTAGCATTTCTGCTCTGAGTTCAGCTTTTTCAGTTTTCACTTCTAATAGCTTACTCCTGTCTTGCATTGTCTCTTGAGAGAAACATCCTGCACTGCTGTTTGCAGAGTTTTAAGTGCTGGGCTGGGCTACTATTCTGCCTCTGTAATTGCCTGCTTCTAATTGTTTTCACCTGTTAGCTCCAGCAGTATTCCTTGCTAGCTTCCTACTAATTCTGTTGCTAACTTTTTCCTCTCTGTTTCCTCAGGGGGGAGCACTGTGCATACCAGCAGAAACACGCTCACAGTGGCTTACACGAGCGCACACATGCTTACATGGTTTGGGATCTGCCTATTCGGGTTAAAACGAGCACACACCAGCGCAAACAGTGTTACAAATCTACCAACACGCTCCCACATGCTCAGTCTGCCTTACACGTGCACACACTGCCCTACTCGCGCTTCATGGCACGCACACGTGCGCATGCACGCCCAGCAAGAAACTTTTTTGTAAATACCAGTGTATACCTTCCATTTCTTGGCTTTCCCATGCTTATCTTGTGGCATTCCTCTTTCCATGATCTGTGTCTGTCATCTGTCATGTAACACTGACCTCCAATGAACTGCATTTCTTTCTACCATTCCCCCCTGTGATGTCACCTATCTCCTACTCTATTCCTCCCCCTTATGTATCTCTTACACTACTCAGACTGTGCTTATTTGCTATGTGACTGTGGGATTCAGTATCCTAACCCTCATTTACATGAGATTGCCTACTAATGCTTAGTTACATGTCTTAGACTCAGCTTCCCCCCTTAGCAACCACTACACGGTGGCCATGTTGTTTTTGGTCTGCTGGTCCCTGCATTGTCATTCCATGTATTGCATAAAACCCACATTTGTGGGTTTACAACCTTCATTTTTATGTTTTATGCAGCGCAGCCCGTTTGCATGGGGCTGCGCTGCGTTTAAACATCGGCGATATATATATTTTTTTAATATTTGCATCGGGTTACCTTGCCAATGGCCACATATTTGGCCATTGGCATGCTGCCTGACACATATGCACCCTTTATTTGGAGATGACATGGCTCCATTGTGATTTTTGTAGAAACGTACTCAGTTGTTAACTGAGTACATTTCTTCAGCTAAAACGGCTCTTACATGGGCTGCTTTCTGTTTTGTGGATCGCTAATCTACCTCATTTGCATGCCTTTTGGCTGCAAGTGAGGTATTTAGCATATCCACGCCCAGTCCATGTAAGAGACATTTTAGCTGGTCTCTTACACGGAGTTTTGATCTGTTCCTGGATCGCGAGGCTTGCATGGAGTGTTACACATCTCTTACACTCCGTGCAAGCCTTCGTGAATCCTGCCCAAAGCCATTGAAAAATGTATTAAACCAATGAAGATCCAAGTATAAAATATAGCTTTATTTGCAGAATAAAACAAAATGTTAGCAGTTCAGCTTCCACACTAAGTTTTATCAGACTATATACAGTACGTTATGGGCGTTAAACAAGGTTCAAAGCTAGTACATGTGCATCTTCAACGCACAGGCTAAGTCACATGCAATTTCCGCAGTAGTAGTTTACAAATTATGGGTGAGTCTGCAGGACTTGGTCAGGTTTCCACCCTTTCAACTAAAAAAAAGAAATATTAATTTGAATTTACTTTGGGCTTATCCCGCTGTATGCTTAATTTGGCCATCTAGTGCCAGGTAGCCATGATTTTCATGTAAATCCTCTACTTTACCCCAAAATTAATCTCTATCTGGCAAACAAACTTTGTGAATTGACTTTTCTTAGTTAGCCATCACTAAATTGCTAACTGATGTGTCAGAAACTGACTAATAAAATCAATTTCCTAACCAAAGTATTATGAAATTTTTACAAACACAAATCACATCACACTCATACTTAAAGTGCTATTATCAATTTCCCACAGCCAAGATGTTATAGCTAACCAAATCCAACTCAAAACCACTGATCTTGGTCTCACAGTAATGAATTGTAAAACACAGACAGCCTATGATCATTTCTGTTAAACAGACCAGGATATGAGTATTGCAAGGAATTGTTTATTACCTGCCTGATAAATAGCATTTTGAAAGTAAAAGGCCCACTTCACAGCCAAACATCCTCACCCTATGGTTGAATATAAATCCTTTCAGCATTGCTTAATTTTTAGCTGCTATAACACACAGGGTGCTCTTCTTCTTAAAACCGTGTGATAGCATGTTCCTGATCCTACTGCTGATACACCTGTGTGTATGGAAAGTTCTTATTAAAAATCAGGAGTTACTGATACTTGTTCAGAACATAACTTTCTTTTTGATTCCTCAATCGCACTAGTTGCCAGAAATTATCATTCCAATTTAAGGCAAATTTTCCATTTGTGAGATTTGTTAAGGATCACGCAGTTGTAAATTGGACTGCATTTTTCCATTTGTGGTTTTACCACCTTTCTTCTCATAAGCTATCCCCGATACATATCTTTCACCATGCCCAGATTACTCTTTTAGCATTTGCTGTCAAACTTGTGTTAAACTGTCTAAGTAAGGTACTCATATCACATGCTCACTGTATCTGCTGAGGAGTCTGCCTCTGCTACTTTACTATGGGCATAATTAGCTATATAATGCCCTGCAAACTAGGAAAGTAAACTATATAGTTTAAATGGTGTCTTCTCTTATATGTTTATAGATTCTTAAGGCTTTTCTAACCCTAGCCAGTTTCCCTTTTTGTGCTCAAAATACCTATCCCATTTGGTTATAGAGTGGCCTTATCCATTTCCTTGTCCATAATTGTATATTGCACCTAATGAGAATAACTTGGGTCCTAACATATATAATTTGAGGGGAGGGGACCCATGCTTGGGATAAAGCATTTATTAGCTGTATGTGTTCACTAGTAGTCCAGGGCAGCTCTTGGGTAAATTTTGAGTGTGCTATCCATAAAAATATCAGCAGAGTTCTCTGGGATGCCTATAGTGCAAGAGTTCAAATGGAATAAACTCAGCTGAAGTTTGTGGAGTTATTTTTATTGGTTACCGTTTGAAACATCGAACACACATACATTTTCAATGGAGTTCTTACTGCCAATGTTTTGACTGGATTCAGGTATAGTGGGTAAGGGTATATTTCCTTAGCCTGCTGCTGGATAATCTTAGAGTTTGCATATATAATTAGAAAGGTTGTGGGTGCTGCAGCCCACATGTAGAGGATATGGGGGGATTGCTCCCTGCAAAACCTGATTTTTTAATGTTTGTAGTTAGTGATCATTTTATATTTGATCTAAAGTGATCATTGCTTTGATGGTCAACATTTTGAATGTTCAGTGTTGATGAAATGCTCCTGTTATTGCAAACAGTGAGAATCGTAGTAACTTTTTCTGTTTTTACCATGAGTGCCGATCATTTTTTTAACATGGATTTTAATGTTTTAGATCATAGAAAGTTACTAGGCTATTGGCCCTGAGGCTCTTATAAGCCTTGCCAAGAGTTTAGCCCAATTCTAGACAAGTCAGCCCCAAACCCCCTGTCCAGCAGGGACACAGATAGAATCCCAGGAGTGTATTTTCTGTTTCCCATCCATTTATCCAGGTTTTGTTTAAAAAGGGATAATGAGGTACTCTGCTTGACATGGAGATGGAGTATAATCCATAGATGGTAGAGTCTCTGGGACACAAATCTGTCCCACCAATAAGTCCTATTAATATCACAGACCAGGATGAGGTTGCATGTGCAGGTTACTCAACTGGAGCTTGACGTGCGGATATGCAGCAGTCCTATCAAGGCAGGGTTTGAGATTGCTTTGTATGAGAGACAGAGGTCACCTCTGAGGAGTCCATATGAAACTATTCTATCTGTGTAGGGTAGATGTTTGAGGCCATAGATTCTCCTGGTAAGGAACATCTGTGGTCTCTCCAGCTGCTGTATGTCCTTTGCAAGGTGCATGCCAAAGAAGGCATTGTATTCAAAAACTGACCTTTATAAGGGTGGAATACAGGGATGTTATGACCTCCTTGTCCCTGGATGAGATATCCTTACTTATGGGGTGAGCCATGCAGAAAGCTTTCTGTACAACAGAAGCAACATGGTGGTCAAAGTCAGGTTGCTATCAACTTGGGTGCCCAAATACCTCATGACTGATTGCATGCTTAGGACATTGTTATTAATGTGATAATATACGGGGATGTCACTCTCCCCAAAGGGGATGAACATTTTTAGCATGGAGCACTACACAAACCTGCTTTAAACGTTCTTAATGATTTTGTTTTGCACAGTGTTGGGGACGTACCAAATAATCACCCCTGCCAAGTCTCAGATCCAGGTCCCTGTCAACAACAGCATTGTCCGTTAGCCCAGTAGGCCACTCACCTCTTGAACATCTCTACCAAACTTTCAGCCATGAATAGAAAACTGATATTTTTTAGCTGATTAAAGTATTTGCATAATTGAAGTAATACCCTTGAAAAAAGTGTGTGTCTCAGTCAGAAAGTGGTTAATTAAAGGTACCCACTTTAGAGAATATCACTACTAGTTCTCTAGCAATAGCTTTAGCCCTTGCCTTGTGTAAGGATACAGCATCTGAAAATTTTGAAGAACGGTTCATTTTTTTACTATGTACTAGTACTATCTGCAAATTTTACTACTAGCCCCATAATACTGATAACAATATTTTAAAATGACACTTGTTTAACAGGCATTAGAATCAATAGATTCTTAAATCCAGGATGGTAGTGCTACTTTCTTACAGATTGGAGATGGAGTACAAAAATGTTCTATTGATTTTGCTATACATAGCCCCCCCAAATAATCTGACTATCATAAGTCTGGCAGTTGGCTTAGAGGATTAAGTCCAGTGGTGCACCGTTTGATTCTTTCAGCAACCATTGCCTAACTGTGTGACTTTAAATGAGTCACATAACCAGACACCATTCCTGGGCTGAGTCTGGAAAAGGTCCATGGAGATTAGTACTCTATTTCAGAAAACAAATAAATAGTAATGTTTTCCTCTCTCTGTTCTGCACTAACACTTATTGTAAGTCTCTGTACAAATTTTTACTTAAATGGTTTTATCAGATCTGAAGTAGTTGTCTTCATTTGATCTTCAACCTGTGGGTTCCCGTATCCGTATCGGATCCGACTCGGCCATATATCCAGCATCTGATTCAAGCTCAAAAATCCTCCCCTTACCCATAACGCTCCTGTCTCCTTCCTCCCCCAAGATCTTGTTTGCTGCCTGTAATGTCCACATCGTGATCCGAGATCTCTGCATAAAAAGTTGTGGTAGGTGTTGTTTCTGGGTTTAAATCTTCATTTTTCTCTATTTTTCTTCCCTGCCTTCTACGTCCCCTCCACGTTTCCGTCGGTAAAAAAAAAAAAAATCTTTCTCTTTCCCTTTTCTTTCCTTGTGTGTGTGGTCTGAGTGATAGTGTGTGCACTGGTCCTGAGGTTGGGGTATGACTGACACTCCCAAACCTGGCTTCAGAAAGTGTACAGAGTGTGGCCATAAGCTCTCCCCAGTCTCTGACCAAAGACACCGATTTGGAGGAAGGGGAAGGTTCCTCCTGATCACCCACCTTTGGAGACATCATGGAACTCCTTTGCCATCAAGTGGGGTGGTCTGCCCAGAAAACTAACACAGATGAATTGGTGTTCCTGGAGGCATTAGGCACAGGACACTCTACTACCTGGGTGTCCCCTCCCAAAGATCCTTTAGTGGATCTCATTACATCTCGGGTGTGGAAGGAACTGGACATGGTGGAGCCCATTCCCAAATGTCCGGATAAGATCTTGAGCCCTGCATCAGCTAGACTATACTGGAACAAGAGATCTCCCATTGATGCCATGGTGGTGGCAGCAGCCACTAGGAAGGAGCTCACTCAGGAGAGCTCTAAGGTCCATCCTCTTGACTGAGAGTCAAGGGTGATGGACCATTTTGGGAAGTAAGTGTATGCTTCAGCGACCTTCTCTGTTGTAAGGGTGCTGAATTACATGGCACATGTGATTCGGCTGCAGTGAGACCTAGTTAAGGAGTTCACTGAGTCAACCCAAAGTCTGTGTTGGTTGAGGACAAGAAGATTTTCTCCGCTCATATGGCTACACTAAAGTCAGTTGCGAAGACCTCCTCTCCCATGCAAATGAAGGAGCCACTAGGGCAGCTGGTACAGGCATTGACATTGGGTGACACACCAGTCACCAGCTCTGTCAGTTTTTGAAACCTTTAAGATGTCTTTTACCAATGCCCCATACAATGGTACTTCCCAGTTTAGGAAGTTGATAAGTGAAGCTCTAGTTCAGATTGAGAAGGAATCCACTTCTCAGCTCCACAATGATCCTTCTCTAGGAATCAGTGAGAGATCAAAAAGATGTGGTTCCAGAAATCTCAGAATTTTCCCCAAGACATTCAGGATTCACCTTCCTCCAGGGGCAGAGGGAAATTTGATAGATGTTGCCCTAAAGGCAGAGAGGGTCTGAGAAATTATGGCTCTCGAGAACCTTTCTCTGACAGACCTGCTCAGCAACCATGAAGGGTTGCCCAACTGCTCGTCTCTCGAGGCAGTTGGGGGCCATCTCTAATTGCACCTAATGGAGTGGGAGTCTATCACAAAAGATTGTTGGGTGTTGCAAATTATATCCAGAGGATATTCAGTACCCTTCCTTGAGCCACCTCCACCCACAAACTCCTCATGGACATTCCACCCATGCACAGGGAGGATGCAGCTCTGGAAATTGCAAAGCTGCTAAGAAAGTGAGTCATCCAACTCATCCCCCTAGTCTGTTCTGGATCAGGTATTTATGTCAAAAAAATGGGGGACTTAAGACCCAATTTGGATCTATCCACCTTGAACCTGTCTGTGCCCAAGGTGAAATTCCAGAAGTTGACCCTTCAATCTATCCTGCCCATCCTGCAAGAGAATGATTGGATGTACTTGATTGACCTCCAGGATGTGTACTATCATATCAAGATGGATAGATGCTCCTGGAGGTTTCTCCGCTTCCAGCTAGGATCCGATCATTATCAGTTCAGAGTGCCCCCCTTTGGTCTCACCACAGCCCCCAGGGTGTTTACCAAAGTGATGTCAATAATAGCGGCTCACCTGAGACTTCAGGGCATTCAGGTATTTCCCTACCTGGATGACTGGCTCCTCACTACCCCATCCAAGCATTATCTCCATCAAGCTAAGGGGATCCAGTACCTGTCTGCCTGGGATGACATGGTTGACAGACCATGATGCTTTGCCAGAGATGCCCTGCACCTTTCACCCCTGGGATTCCAGATACTAGCTAAGGCTCTTGCCACCCCTATAGTGCCTTTTTTAGGCAAGGTTCAAATGCAAAATTCACCACCGTAACAGGTACAAGCAAGCAAACTCTGAGGGTAATGCTACTCGATGCTAGAAGTCTAAACCTCAAAATGCACTCACTCGAGGCACTCCTTAAAATGGAGAACATCGACATCTGTGCAGTGACAGAGACCTGGTTCAAGGCTCCAGAGAGCACCCCTGCATTACCAGGCTATTATTCATACCATAACTTTCGTCCAATTAACCTGGACCGAAACACTAAAGGTGGAGGTGTGTCCATATTCATTAAGGCTATCCACACCTCTAGGCTAGTTGCTCAACATAATGCATCCAAAATTATCCAAGTGCAACTAACACTGGGCAAGACTGCAATCCAGGCTGTAGTTTGTTACAGATCCCCCACCATGCCCCAGGATTCCCACTCCTCATTTCTTAAGATACTGGAAAATATTAAGGTATAACCCAATACCTTAATTATGGGTGATTTCAACTACCCCACCATCAACTGGGAAAACTCCTCATGTACCAACTCATTCACTCAATGTTTTCTGGAATTCATAAATTCCAATGCCTTAGATCAGCTTGTCCACTCCCCCACCAGGGGCAGGAATATCCTGGATCTGGTCATTACCAATATGGGTAACAGGTATTCCATACCAGAGGTCAACTCCTCACTGGTCAGATCCGACCATAAGCTAATCACCCTAAACATCCATATCCCACCCCCACCCCCCATTAAGGAAACCACCGTCAAAAACTACTCCAAAGCCATCTTCATACTTCTTAAGACAGAAATGGCAAACTTCACAACACCCATGCAGACGGAGAATAGAGGTACGACAGCTGAATCTTACACAAATGCACTGTATAAGCACATACATGAGTGCATGGATCGTGCAATCCCCAACAGAACGAAGACACTATCTTCCAAAAATAGGAAGCCAATCTGGCAGTCCTCTGCCATAAACAAACCCTACAACAGAAGGAAGAAGCTGTTGCAAAAAAGAGTAAAATCCCAAGATTGGAGGAACTCCCTGGTCAGCCTCAGTAAGAAGCTGAGATCCCTCATAAAGTCATCTAAAGCCAGTTATGAAAATAATATCGCCACTGATTCCAAAGACAACCACAAAGTATTCTACAGCTATGTCAAGAATCTCAATGGCAACACTCAGATCTGCTCTGAGCTACAGCATAATGGCACTAAATATACAGAACCAACCGATATTATCAACATCCTGGCAGATAGGTTCAGTGCTAACTTTACTCCCCTCTCACCCTCCAAAGGGCCCATCCTAATACTGGAAGAATGCAAAGCCCCTGAAATCATGGATGAACAAGTAAAGACCGCACTCTCCAAAGACAAGAAAACAGTATTCATGGGACCAGACAACATCCCAGGTTGCATACTGCACCAACTACAGAACAACTGGCACCCCACCTAAGTACCATGTTCAGTCATAGCCTCATCACAGGCTATGTGCCTACTGAATGGTGCACAACAACGGTTATCCCACTCCACAAAGGGGGTGCCACCACGGACCCAGAAACTACTGCCCCATTAGCCTGATGAGCCTGGTCTGCAAGGCCATGGAACGTATCATCTTGGAGCTTATAAACAAAGACATAGGTAACCTCCAAACCCTGGACCCCACTCATTTTCAGTTTGTAAAAGGTAGATCATGTCTACTAAACCTGATTGACTTCTTTGAAGCAGTCACTAGAGCCATAGATGAGGGCAAGGTAGTGCACACAGCCTATTTTGACCTCACCAAGGCTTTTGATACCATCTCCCACTCTGGAATTTTAGATAAACTCACTAAACTGGGCATAAATCCCTATGTCACAATATGGGTGGCCAACTGGCTCACTGAGAGAACCCACACAGTAAAAGTAGCCGACTCCAAGTCTGACTTCAAACCACTGATGAGTGGAATACCACAGGGTTTGGTCCTGGGTCCTCTCCTGTTCGGCATCTATTTCTCTGAAGTGCAGGCCAACACAGAAGGTCTTTGGCTAACAAATTTCACAGATGACTGCAAACTGGGAGCCATAACACAATCACCTAATGATGTAGACATTCTACAAAAGGGCCTCACAGAGACAGATGCTTGATGTCAAAGTCATGGCCTCAAGCTCAATGCCAAGAAGTGCATTGTCATCCCTTTTGGGAAAAACATGGTACCAATGGACTACCACATAGATGGTACCTCACTAAACCCTAAAAGTGTGATGAGAGACCTCAGGACACAGGTGGACAGTAGTCTCTCCTTTGATAACCACATCACAACAGCAGTCAGGAAATCCTTCTACATGGCACACCTCATCACAAAAGGGATCTCCTCTAGAAAAAATGAGGTCATTGTTCCTCTCTACTCATCCCTCATTAGACCCATTATAGAGTAAAATGGCCATTTGGTATGTATCTCACAAGACACCTGCAATAATTGGAAAGGCCGCAGAAATACCTCGCTAAGAGGATTACCAGCCTCAAACAGATGCCATACACAGACCATCTCAAAAAACTCCATCTCTAGTCAGTCACATATCGCCTACTCAGAGGCGATCTCTGCCTAACATACAAAGCTATGTCAAACCCAGAGCTGTTGGACATACTACACTTAAAGAAATCCCAGTCTCTCCGAACCACATGCTCCAGGGACCTAAACCTTGTCACCACAATAAACAGAACATGCTGGAGGGATAGATTCCTGTCCCACAGACTTCCCATACTCTGGAACAAACTACCCATTCATGTCAAGCAAAGCTCCTCATTGGCCTTCTTTAAGAAAAATCTTGACGACTGGATGGGAAATAGAAAATTTACCCCGGGGATCACTTCTGCAGCACTGCTTGACAGGGGCACAGGAAATTTTCTTGGGTGGCGAAAGTCAGGGGAACCTTTTTGGCTAGGCTTATATAGGCCCCAGGGCCGATAGCCTAGTACCTACCTATGAACCTATGAACCTAAGCGAGGGATTCCTTTCCCCTTCTGACCCAGAGGTTGGGAATTACAGTCAATCTAAACAAATAGTCTTTGACCCCTGTCCAAACCTTAGACTTCATTGGGGTGTGACTAGGCACAATTCGAACCAGAGTGTTTCTTACTCCAGACAGAATATGCAGTCTGAAGCTACATGTCATATGCATTATTCAAACTCACTGTCTTGACAGCAGAAATTGCATTAAGGGCATTGGGGTCCATGGTGGCCATGATCAATCTCCTGCCCTTGGTGCGCCTTCACATGCAAATCCTTCAGTGGCCCTGTCTGTACAATGGTCTTAGTTAGACCTTCCATTGACACACCCTGTCCAAATCTCTTGAGTGTGCAGGGACTCCCTTTGGTGATGGATTCATTCCTCAGATCTGGTTTGAGGATGTCCCTTTCTCACAACTTTTCCCATGGCCACGGTGACTATGGATGCCTCCCAGCTGGGGTAGAGGGTCACTGCTTGGGAAGGACAGTCCAAGGCACGTGGTCCCCCTACGAGACCAATTAGACCAATTTGCGTATCAATATCCTGGAGAGGAGGGTGGTGCTTCTAGCATTGCAGGCTCTCCATGCCCATCTCCCTTCAATAATGATTGCTATCCAGATGGACAATATGTCTGTGGTCTGGTACATCAACAAACAAGAGGGACCCAGATCTTATCCCCTGTGTTGCGAGGCCATGATAGTATGGAATGGGTGATCTCCACTGGCCATTTTCTGGTGGCAGGGCACATTCTGGGGTGGTCCAACATTCTAGCAGACAGGCTCAGCAGATCCATTCTGATGCCTCATGAGTGGTCTCTGAATCCCTCAGTAGCGGAGCAGATCTTTCAAAAGTGGGGTTAGCCTTGCTGTGATCTATTCCCCTCTCTGTCCAATGCAAAATGCAATGAGTTCTTCGCTCTGAGCCCCCCTCAGAGGGAAGCCCCCAGATTACGCTCTAATTCATGCTTAGCCCCTTGGTCATCTGTATGCTTTTCCTCCCCTTCCTTTAATATCAAAATTTCTTAAGAAAGCTCTGAAGGACATTTAGATTCTGGGCTGGGGACTGTCTTCTGTGCAAGGGTTTGATCTGAGAAAACAGGCCGGGAGAATGGGATAGGAGAATTTTAAATGTAAGACCTGCTCTGGTGCAGTTTTTGGTTGAATCTAGAAGAGAAGCAGCTGTTGAGAATGGGATAGTTTGCAGGGCATAAAAAATGTTGCATGATAACTTTAAGAATCAATCACAGAAGGATAGAAAAGCTTGGGAAGAGAGACTGGAAAAGCAATGAACAAGAAAACAATGGGAAGACATACATATGGCTCCCAAGTATAAAAACAAGTCCAGAAGGTTTATAATCTTTGCTTGAAAGTGCTTTCATAGATATTTTTTGTGCCCCAAGCACATTTCAAAGATTTTTTCCTCAGGGGAATGGCGGCTGTTGGAAGTGTGGTGGAGAAAAAAAGAGAGGTAACTGGGATCATGTGTTTTGAGAGCATAATGGGTAGGAAGATTTTGGATGTTCCCTGCACAGTGCTCTGTCGTTGTTATTGGGTGAAAAAATGGCTGTAAGCAAGGAAATGATTTTTTGAGCTGGGATACAGTATCTGAATTGCCTAGATATGATACAGCCTTGTTGGGTTTGATTCTGTTGGCTGCCAAGGGAGCACTTATTGGAAAGTGAAATCAAAGTCAATATCAACTAGATTTGAGACAGTAAATATTATAAAAGAAATGTGAGAGCTGGAGGCGGGGTCTTTAGAAAACAGAAGGAGCAAATTATATAGAAGTAAAAGTAAATGGAAATTGTGGGAACGCTACGTGTATAATAATGTTCAAGAGCAGAAGGGGTGAGTTTTAAGGGAAGGCAGGTAATCGACATTTTTTGTAATGCTGGACTGATGATGGTAGCAAAGAAAATAATATGTAATGTATATTGTATTTAAATTAAAAAACTGTTAAAATTATTTATTTTATTTTATGTTAATGTGTGTTTGCCTATGCTTAAGTGATAACCCCTATACTTAACTGATAATTTAATAAAGATGTATAAAAGAAATCTGACAAAAATTATAGCCTAGTTGAGAGACACTTAATGAAAAGCAACTTGACTAAGCAAGCTTATGAACTCATCTGCACATCAGAATTTGTAAACATTACACTCACACATACACATATGAATGCACATGCAAGCCCACACACACATACACATATCTCTGTTCAGTCACACCTAAACAAAGAAAACACATTTCTTATGTAGGAAAAAAAACACAAACTTGTACAACCAGCTCCATCATCCATACCTCTCAACTTCTCAGCACAAGAAATCTGGAGAAAGCCAAAAATAGCAGGGAGGACAAAGGTCCAAAAATAGAATATTACTACTGTAAAATTAGAATGTTGCTAGAATAATAGGTTTTGAATTAATATGCAGTGTGTGCATTTTTTGAAGGATATGAAATCTGAAATTTAAATGTCTGTTATTTTTTATCAATTTCAGTCCTCAGTGATTTGCCCCAAAACACAAATTTTATGTGGAACAGATCAAAAACATGAGGCAAAAATCTGGACAGTTGACAGGTATGCCAAGATCCCACTCATAACTCTTAGTTTCTTACCTACATAATCAGAAGCAAATCCACAAATAATCAGGAACAATCAGAGACACTTTTTTTAAAATATCAGAACTTTGACTCTGACAGAATGTAAGCATATATGAATTGTTATGCATTTCCTGAAGTAAAAGAAAAAATCTATAACTGCAATTATTGACATTATTTATTGTGTAACCCACCACTTTTTCTCAGAAAATTGTTAATTTTATGAGTGACTACAAATGACAGAGCAAACGTCTGAGAACAAATCAGCACTTATATTTGCTCAACACAAAGTCATAAAAATGCCCATTCCCTCCAACATTGACACAGCCCACAATCGTCTTCCATACAATGTACAAACATACAGTCACACACACATACCACATGGGTATATATTCGAGGACAATTCTGGATCAGTAGAAATCGACTGGACAAGTAATTTTTTAGCCACAAGGGCTATGACAACACAGACCATAACAAAAAAAAAAAAAAAAAAAAAAAAGTAGAAATTGCTTCTATAATTTAAAAATAAAATAAATAAATAACTAAAATAATCAGTTATACATCCATGCTGCTGAATTGGGTTGGACTAATTACTGGTCTTGCCACAGCTCCATATGGTGTGTACCAATACAGGCAAACTAGCGTAAATCTGGGCCTTCAATATATTCTAACAATGGCCAGTAGACGTACACCCATACCACAGCAACTGAGAGTTTTTAAAACAGCAGGCAGACACTGAACTTCAGTGTCATATACTATACTAACAAAGAGTCCAATGGACAGCTTTTACCTCTCAAATGTACTGCCATCTCTGGTGCTTTCCAATTTTTTTGCAGCAAACATCACTTTCAAGAAGTTTTGATTTTCGCTCTTCTTACTTGATTCTGTAAAGGGGTTTTAGCTGGACTGAAAAAAAAATGTCTGTTTAATTAAAGACATAATCAGCAATAGGCCTGTGAGGAGCGCACAGTCAAGCAGACTAACTCTAAGTGCGCTTTTTCATGACAGTTCCAGTCATAGGGTTGTTTGTTTTCAACATTTGAGGAGTGAATGGAGCACGTGACATCTATAGCCTGTAGGATGACAACCCCAAGAATGTTTTTTTCCCCTCCAAGAATTAAAGTTTAATTTCAGGTGGTCACTTAGGCATGCGTCTTGCTCCATTAGCCAAGGATCTAAGTGTTTGTAGGTCACAGGATTTTAAAATTACAAAATAGTAAACAAACTTAAAACTGATGAGTGCTCTGATACACATGCATAATACAACAGGAATAAAATCAGTTTAGACAATGTCTCTACTTCAAAAAAAATCTAAGCAGTGAAGATGGTGATTATCAACGAGATTTTGTTTTTCTTCCTGCTGGACTGTTATGTAGTGCAAGGCTTTAATTTTATTTTCTTCATGCATTTCTATGTGGGATAAATGAAAAAAAAAGCATGATGCCACTAGGTTGGTTGAACCTCTGCCTATTAGTGTTTTTTTCTCCCTAAAAATTTATAACACGAAAAAGACAAAGCAGTGACTGTTTGTATCATCGAGACCCATGTACTTCCCCTGCTGATGCCATCATCTCCAGCACTCTTCAGCCAATATGAGAAACAGAACTGGTAAAAGATAAGAGAAAGCCGTGTTGGAGAACCAGGACATCAGTTTGATTTATTCTGGCTTTCCCTTACCTTCTTGGACTGTGCCAATGGATCAGTTATCACCCTATAACTGACTGGATGTTAAACAATGGCTAACACATAACACTTAATGAGCTGCAAATGGCTTTGCAGTCTCAATCAAGGTGTTTTTGTGCACTGCTTGTCTGTTGTATTTATTTTAATTTTTTTACTGTAAGCTTATTTTATTTGCATCCTGTACATGCAGATATTTTTTTTCTTTATAGTTGTATATGAAGGAAACCTTTGAAGAAAGGAGGAGAAAGGGCAGCCTAGCACACTATGTAGCCTACATTTCATTTGTGTTGTAAGCTTGTAGGTTTCCATTGTGTGTGTGTGTGTGTGTGTGTGTGTGTGTGTGTGTGTGTGTGTGTGTGTGTGTGTGTGTGTGTGTGTGTGTGTGTGCGTGTGTCTATGCATTTGTATTCTGCATTACTTTTCTTATGTGATGAATTGCTAAGTTGCCTCCAGTTGTTGAATATGCAAGACAACTTTCACCAGAGGTCACAGTAACCAAACCACAGGCTTTACAACATTCTGCAAGGAGGGCAGTGCCTGTAAATTCAGGTGCAGATTTAAGGGCACCCACTCAGCTGTCAAAGTTATTAAAAACAAATGGAACCAATAGAAAAAAAGAACTTAATAAAACCAAAATCCCTTAGGATACTTTGTTTAAATGGATACCAAGTTAAAAACACCACTCAAAACACCAGTAGTTTTAATACTTTTGTTCCCTTACTTGTGGAACTTCATCAGAAATGAAAAAATGTTACAATGTATCAAGTGTAAAGTGTATCAAGTTTAAAGAGTGCAAATCAATTACATCATTAAAAAAACAGCCAATCAGTGCTTACTAATTTAACAGAAACTCTAAAACATTAAAGCAATATACTAAATAAATACACTGAATGAAAATATACACCCACACAAATATGACATTTGTAAGACTAACCAAATGTGAAACATTAAAAACTGCTATGTAATATCATGTATATGTATATATAAGTAAACTCTTGACTGAAATAGTCTCATTTAATCAGGGATCTATATCAGCTCGAACAAATACCTGCCATTTGAGTTCTAGGAACTCTAAATAGTTATTGAATTGATCCACAAAAGTTAGTTGTTTAACTTTTCAACTACAAAAAAAAGTAAATTTGCAAAACACCTGACAATTCATGCTGTGTTTTGCAAGCGCATTATTAATATCCTTATTTTTAATAGCTCATACATGCTTACCAATTCTGCAACCTAACTTCCTATTGGTTCTCCCTATGTAAAAACTATTACAGTTGCAGCAGCTAGCTAAATGAACAAGACCTTTGCTTTTACTGCTAAATCTGTCCTAAACTGTTGGTGTGTAATTAATATGGGTAAAAAAAATAATGGCCTGTAGGATAAATGAATTTACAAAACTTACAATTTTGACATGGAAAAGTACCAAAAGACCCATTAATGGGGCCTGATTTATCAACTTTCAAATGTTCTAATAAAAATTAAGATTCATAGTTTTTTTTTAAATGAACATGGGTTCTTATCCAACAATCCTTGTTAAATTCTGATTGCCTTAAATCACTTTTCAATTTTCTTTGAAATAATTTTAACTTTGTACCCCTCAATGCTCATAGGAGTAGGAAAAACAATTGTTTTGTCAGTGTCTACATGAATTTTGGATCTTGGTATGAAACCTGTCACTAAAATAGGGGGGAGGAATTTGTAGTCCTTGACTTCACTATTTCATCAGAAATCAAGTTCAATTGGTTCTTGGAATAACCTCTTTAATAAAACACTTGAGTAAGTGTCCCAATCTCATTAAAACACCTCCAGTTGTCAAGAACAAGCCAACTCAGGTGAGTAACTTGTCTCTGAAAGATGCTTAATTTCATAAATGAGGGGTGACAGCTATAAAAAGTAAATAATTATTAGGATTTCTATGATAAATATTGCTTTCAAATTTCTTCTGTCCAAAATTGGCTGTAAGTAAAATGTCAAGAAAATTGACAGTTGTCCCTAACCCACTATTTTTAAAATTAAACTAAGTAATGCTTTCATTGATTTGTTCTACAAACTCATGAAAAATGTCCTCACTTCCTGTCCAAATTAAAAACAAGTTGTCTATGTAGCTCTGGTAATAGGTAACATGTTTAAACAGTGGCAGAGGTACTAAATAGTCAGCTTCCCACCCACACATCACTTGGTTGGCAAACACAGGGGCACCTTTAGCCCCCATCACCACTCCTGAGACCTGATGGTAGATGCCGTCATTAAACTAAACTAAAAAAAGTTGTTACTAAGAGCCAGATCATGTAATATACAGATGGTTTTGACATCACAGTTATAAAACTTATAATATTTGTCCAAAAATAGGCCAACAAATTCAATACATATTTCCTGATCAATGATAATATACAGGGAGCTAACATCAACAGTATAAAATAATTTTTCCTGTCCTGGGAACTTACAGTCTTTAAGATGATCTAAAAAGTCCATTGAGTGCTTTAAAGAAATACTTACTACCCTGAGCAATGGGATTTAAAAGACTGTCAAGATATGAAGCAATATTAGCAGTCTTATTTTTTTAGGCAAGGTAAGCATTGGTCTAAATGGTGGTTTATTTTGATTCTTATTAATCTTGAGTATTCCAAAAATAATACCCAATTGAGGCTGTTCAACTGAACAAAACTCAAAGACCTCAACAGAGATAGAACCTTGATACAATAATTCTAGTAGCACTGTATCAATTAAGGCATATAATTTCCTAACTGGGTCCTTAGAAAAAAGAAGTTATGTACTCACCATAATGTTCCATGTTTGTTGTCTATCTCGCCTTCATTCTTACTGTTTGGGTTCAGAACCGATCCTTGGTTCCGACTCGGCTGCATTACTAAAGCTTGAGGTCTTCCACTGGCTTGTGGCTGTATCCCTATCCCATCATGCCCTAGTGCAACTCCCCAGATCTTGTTTGCTGATAACTATAGGTAGCTAAGGTATTATCGAGTCATCATATGAAGACAATGAAGAAGGTCAGAGACACTCTTGCCGAGGAAGAACCTCTTTGTTCTCCAGGAGCCATGGGTAGGGGGAAGGAGGGTGTAATCGCGGGATGTAAGAATGAAGCAAGACGGACAACAAACATGGAATATTATGGTGAATATATAACTTCTTTATGTTATGTTGTCCTATCTCACCTTTCTTCTTACTGGTTGGGACAGTGTCCCTAGCATCATATTTCTTGGGTGGCTCATGGGAGTATATTCTTCAGGACAGTGCAACCAAGGGAGGCCCTGTCCCTGGAGGCCAAATCGACTTTGTAATGAGTGATAAAGGTATGAGCCATTGTCCATGTTACTGCAACACAAATGGTATCAAGTGGCAGTCTATCTCAAAAAGCAGGAGAGGTTACCATAGCGCTTGTAGAATGGCTTTTGACCCTAAAAGGGAGAGTTTTGTCATTAGATTTATATATATATAAGTTATACAATCTGAGAGCCATTTCGAGAGCCCAATGAGCTGGCTTTCTGGAGAACCCTGGAAATCAAAGGGAGGGGAGGGAAAGCATAAAGGAGCCCCGAGGGACAATCATGTACAAGTGCATCCCTTGGTGACTCCCCCAGAGGGGGAATCAGGACAAAATAGCTGCTGCATTTGGCAGTCATGGACATGGCAAAAAGGTGCGGCAAGGCTGGCCCCAGTTGCAGACAATTGTCTCCGCTACTTCTTGCTTTAGGGACTACTCATGAGGCATGAAAATCTCTCTGATGATTCTGTCTGCTATCATGTTGGATTTCTTGAGATGTGCATTGCTATGAGAAAGCACTGGGAGGAAATCACCCATTGCCATACTTTGAGGGCCTCTCAGCAAAGGGGATAAAACCTAATTCCTCCTTGTTTGTTTATGTACCCAACAACTGACATGTTGTCTGTCTGTATCACAATTGTTTCCAGTGGAAGAGAGCCTTGGAGTGCCTGCAACATCAAAAGCACCACTCTCATCTATAGGACATTGATATGTTCATGGGTTTCGTGATCCTGCCAAGTACCAGGAACTGTCCTGCCTAGATAATGCCCCCCCCCCTATCTGGGAGGCATCTGTGGTCACTGTTGCCATCTGCTGTCATGGAAGAAAGGGTTGACCTGATGTGACATGGGTGGAGTGAAGCCACAGACAAAGGTCCTTCTTGCAGGACTCTGTTAACAGAATTTGGTGAGACATGGGTAGTTCTTGCAAAGACCACTGGGTGGAAAGTAGCCAATGTAGAATTCTCATGTGAGTGCATGCTAGTGGAACTAAACTTATAGCTGCTGCCATAATTCCTAAGACCTTTAGAACTGTTCTCACCTGAGCTTTTGTCTTAAAGAGAAGATTGAAGGCTTGTTGCCTCAGAACTGAAAATCTTTCTGCAGGTAGTTTTGCCATTATTTGACTTAGTTACTTTGAGAATAAGTTTGTTACTGGAGCAAAGAGTTCTGTTATAGGTGTGGAGCAGCAAGTGATGCCCTCTTTTCCAATTATGTATCCAAAATATGGAATGCTCTACCCTATAACATAACTACTATGACATCCTTCACACAGTTCAAAAAAGCATTAAAACTGCATCTCACTAATAACTGGCTATGTTCTTGCATGTCACCAGGCTAGACCATCCACTATGTTAGACCTTACACCACCTAAACTATCTCACACCTCAAGAGGAACAGATAGGTCTATATTCTATTACTGTAGAAATACATACAATATAATAACATTGATTGTTATGGTTTAGACCTCAATAACCTTTAAGAAATTGTTGGTTTACACATGACTCTCTCCAGCAATGACTTGAGGTCATTATATATATCTCTTTAGACTAATGAAACTATTACTGTAAGATGTCTCTGTTTTCACTAATTGTGATCTAAATTAACTTTGTAAATGTTGTAGTTTTTTTGTTACATGTTATTCATATGTGTGGAGCTTTTCTGCCCAGGCCTCCACTGAAAATGGACCTGAATCCAGTGGACTATCCCGGTTAACAAATGTAAAACAAAATAAATAAATAAATGCATGTTTGGGATGGGAAAAGAAAAGGGTATAGAGTAGACTCTGGATATAATTCTTTGTACCCACTTATCTCTTGTTATTTCTAGCCAGGCTTCTGGGTACAAAGATAAGCATCCCCCGACTGCCTCCAGAGCTGGACAGATGGGCCTCCTTTCAGTAGCGCTGAAAGGGCCTGCCACAGAAATATTCCCTGTTGCCCTGATTTTGCGGACCTCTCTGCCTTGTGGATGGCATCTTCTATTAGTATTTCCCCCTCTTCTCCTGGGGGAAGGATCTCCACGTGTGTCTTGAAAAACTCCCTGGGATTTCAGAAACCACATCTTTCCCCCCCTCTGGCCTTTAGGATAAGGTCTTGAAGGTACGGAAACACAGACTCCTACTGCAGAGACAGTTTTTCCTTCATGTTCATACCTGGTTAGCATCTCATTAACCATTGGCCCAAACAAGGACGAGCCATCGAACAGACCATTAACAAAAGAAGACTTGAAGGGTTCCACAAAGTTGCATAAGCGCATCCAGGAATGTCTCCTTAGGGAAATTCCTAAACTCGCTATTCTACTCACTCCATCTGCTGCGTATGAATTGAGTCTCATGGAGGAGTTGACCACAGAGTTTAAGGTGGAGAGCTGGGATGATACCTTATCAGAGACCCCCACAGCTACTGTACCTTGAAGTGTATCTCCTAACTCCTTCAGGAGATCCCTTTGTAGAATTGTAAAATACATCAGGTAGTTCAGCGATCTGAGTGTAAACATCGCTGATGAAAACATGTGCTTCCCGTATCTATCCAGCGTATGAGAATCTTTGTTCAGTGGATGGACAGATGAGGATGTTTCAGAAAGCTCCTTCTTGGTGGCTGCTGCCACCACCATAGCATCTGCAGGGACACCTTTAGACAAAAATCCTTATCTGAAAGGGCTGTAATAAACTTATTTGGCCTCCTAGGGATAGGCTCACTGCGTCTAGAGACTCTCACGCCTTTCGACTAACTAGTTCCATGAGTTCGTCAAAAGGTGGAGACACCCATGTGGCTGAAGGTTTAGACCCAAAGGCCTGCAGGTAAACAGACTCCTCATCAGAAGGGTTGATGTGCTTCCAGCTGCCTCTCTGTTTAAGGATTTCTAGGATGTCTGTGAAGGAGACATCCTCAGAGGGTGACCGTGTGGACCCTTCTGACTCATCGAGGTCTGTGTCTGAGGTGACTGACTCCTCTGAGGAGCCCAAGTGCTTCTTCTTGCAGAGTCTCTTACAAGATACCTCTTCAGAAGTATATTCTGGAGAGGTTTCAAAAGAAATTTCACCCGATGGGGTACCCTGAGGCCTATGGTCACTGCTGTTCTGAGGATGGTGTGGTGCAGAGACAGACGTCGGCGCTTTAAGGGGAGGAAGGTCGGATCCTCTTAGTGGAGATGCCTGGGGAGACAGCACTGTCTTCATCAGCTCAAAAGATCCCCTCCCCTGATCCAATGATCCCTACAGCTCTGAAGATCCAAAACAAATTACCAGTACTAAGGGGGGTGGCTCCGAAGCCGATGTAGGAGACAAGCTCACCTGCACCAAAGCCCCAAGAGGCAAGTTCAGATCTGACAATTGTCCAGTCTGACTCCCCTCCCCAGACCCGACTGGGGAGCATTGGCTCCTAGACTCCTCGGACAGAACCAAGGATTTTGGAGCAGTAGTCGGTGCTGAAGAAACTGGAATGATTCTCGAAACTGATGGTTCCACAACAGTCGGCTCCAAGCATTCTGGCTCCGAGGTTCCAGGTCAGCTCGGAGGGGAGTCAATCTTGATGGGGTAGTCTTGGCCGGCTCTGAATCTCTGTGGGTTGGAGCCAAAAGACGTTTGTCCAGAGACGGTGTCTTCAGAAGCCTATGCACCACCTTGTTTACATCAAAGACTCCTAGAGGACCTAGAGGACAGGGTGGGAGATCTGACTGACTGTAATACTGGTGATCTTAGAACAGGACTAACCAGTTAGAAATTCTGGGGACCAGGTCTTTATTTCAAATTCCATAGGCACCGAAACAGGTGGCACCGATGAAACAGACTTTTTTGGTTCCAAAGTGGTCAAAGCCAGAGATACAATTTTGCTCACTTTCTTGGCAGGTTCCAATTGTCCCAATGAAGAAGATCTTTTTGACTCGTCCAATTTAGCTGAAGGAGATTTTTGAGATCCTGATGTGCCCAGGCCTTCTTCCAAAGCTTCTTGGAAGGGGGACTTTAACAGACCTCTAACTATCAACTTATTCCTATGCTCTAATAGCACTCAGGAGCTAAAGGAGTGACATATTGAGCATGATTCTTGCAGATGAACTGCTCACAAGCAAGAAACACAAATAGTATGATAGCCTGTAATGGACATCTTTAGAGTGAATTTACTGCACTTTTTAAAACCTGAAGGTTTAGTCTCTTTGTCCCCTTTTGACATGTCAATACACAATTCACAATTCACACACACAGAAGAGCAAAAAACAACAACTACAACAATAACTATGAATTTCTGAAGTACATGAAACAAATAAACTTTTTTTTTGGAGTAATAAAGGTTGAAAAAGTTAGTTTGAAAAAAGTTAGGTTGCCCTCTAACTAAAACGGACTGTGGCAACCATCTAACTTAAACAGGCTGACACCCCTGATCTAAAGAATAGCAAAAAAGAATAATAAAAAATGTACACTCAGAAAACAACTGCCCTCTAACTGAAGCAGGCAGAGTTAGCCCTCTAATTTAAATGGGTCCAACAATTTAGTCAAAAGGCAGTTAACCAGGATAGGGGATAAAACAAGGCCTAATGGATGACCAAAAGCAACAATTCAGCAATGAATGAATCTACTAACTACAATAACTTACAGTAACTAACTAGTACAAGAACAATTTTGAATAAGGAACAATTTTAAGAGGCAATAAAAGGTAATAAAAGGTAATAAAGAGGTTCACTTAGCCAGAGCCAAGATGGAAGCCTGCGATCTGTTTAGCAGCAAACGAGATCTGAGGAGTTGCACTAGGGCATGATGGGATAGGGATACAGCCACGAGCCAGTGGAAGACCTCATGCTTTATTAATGCGGCCGAGTTGGAACTGACCCAACCAACAAGAAGGAAGGCGAGATAGAACAACATAACATCCTTTTTATAACAATTAGAATCTGACAATCCAGTCATGGCTTTGTTGTATGTTTCATTATTCATAACTCCCAAGCCATTGCCCTTGTCACCTTTCCTGTATCTTTAGTTTGAATATTGACAAAGTTTTTTTTTAAGAGCTGCATATTCACTGGCATTTAAATTATAAAAAGTTTTAGTTTTAATATATGCATATCTGTAATTCTGAAAAAGATCATATAACTCATTTTCACACATTTGGGAAAATACACTCAATGTATTTAACAGTGGAGGGTTAACAGTACTAGTTTTCTTGGCAATAGCAATAGATGTTTTTTTGAAGTCCACATTGTTATAAATACATTTTAGGTTAAGCTGAACAAACAGTTTAAAATCTAAAATAACATCTGTGATTGAGGCTTTATTGGTGGGTATAAAAGTAAACTATAAACCCTTTTGCAATACTTTGAGTTCGGTTTCAGAAAAGTTTGTATCACTTAAATTGAAAATATGCCAAGCAGAAATCAGTGACCACTTCCTTTCCCCTAATTCTTGCCCTGAGTTGTTTTCCCTCCTCTGGCCACTTGATAATTTTTACCTGATCCTCCAGGAAAACAAGGACGTACCATAGAAGTGGTGGGCAGGTAATTATTTCCCAAAGTAAAAAAGGCAGTAGTCAAAGCATGCCCCTTTGAATTCCAACTTCCTGGACACTTCAGATCAAAGGGTTGGATTGCTAGCCATTGAACTATTGGTAGTCTCAAGGAAGGAAACAGAATCTAATTAGTCTAACCATTTGCCTTGAGAACTAGTATCAATTGTGTCTTCAACTTGATTTAAGGCAAGAAACTCAGAACAGCCTATAATTACAAAGACTTGATTATGATGGTAGGCTAGTAGATCCCTATTGAGTTTCTTTCTTTTTTCTATCAACGATTAGAGTCACATGTTACTGCACCTTCACTTAATACCATCGTACAAATTTTTATTACAGAGGAAAAGGAAGGATGTGAAATAACCTGCCCATCACACAGTTTGATATCCTCTCCCAAGGTGTGATTATTTTCCTTGGTTCCATTTTATTAACAGCTGAATAACATCAAGTCCAGCTTTATTACAGATTACACAAATATCCAAAACACTGGATCATTGTGTAGTATTCCACTGGGGAAAGTATAAACTTTAATCCCCAGCAGAACTATGCTGAGGTCAAAACAACTCTTCAAATAAAAGTTTTCAAGCTTCAGGGACTTGAATTTTAGCAGCTTCTTTTCTAATTGAAACACAGTCTCTTTGCAGTCTGGTAGACATGGAAATAGTGTTAAAACTATTACCAGAATCACTGAAAACATTGCTAGTTTTAAAACTGGCAAAAGGTTAGAGACAGCATTAAAAACACTAGTAGTTTTAGGGCTTTTGTGGATCAATTGAATAACTATTTAGAACTCCTAGAACTCAAGTGGCAGGTATTTCTTTGATATTGCTCTGGGATTAAATGAGATTATTTCTGTAAACAGTTTCCTTAAATATAAATTAATTTATATTACATAGGGTTTTTAATGTTTCACAGTTGATTCGTTTTTACAAATGTCGTATTTGTGTTTGTGTATATTTTCATTCAGTCTACTTAGTGTATTGCTTTAATGTTTTAGAGTTTCTATTAAATTAGTAAAATCTGATTTGTTGCTTTTTTAATGGTGTAATTCATTTCCACTATTTAAACTTAATACATTTTAATGTTTGTCATTTCTAATGAAGTTCCACAAGTAAAGGATTAAAAGTTCTAAATCTAATGGTGTTTTGAGTGTAATTTTTATCCTGGCATCCATTTAAATGAAGCATCCTAAGGGATTTTGGTTTTATTAAGTTCTTTTTTCCCTAGGTTCCATTTGTTTTTGAATAGCTTGGACAGCTGAATGGGTGCCCTTAAATCTGCACCTAGATTTACAGGCACAACCCTCACTGCAGAATGTGGTAAAGCCTATGGTTAGGTTAATGTGACCTCTGGAGAAATTTGCCTTGCATATTCAACAACAAATGGAGACAACCCAGCTAAAACTAATGGTGTTTTCAGTGTTATTTTTAACGTGGTATCTGTTTAAATGAAGTATCCTAAGGGATATGGGTTGCATTCATTCTTTTTTGCCCTTGTTTCCATTTGTTTTTAAAAGTGTTGGTTTGAGGAATGATACAGAAGTTTTTCGATTCCACTGGGTCATAACACCTACAGTTTGCACCTGTACGGTTATGTACTTGAGATTGAGGTTATGTCTACTGAAACCAATTCCAATTTAAATTTAAGCATACATTCCATTCCAGTGGAGTTGCATGCACTTACCTAGGCTGTGGAAGATGTTGTAGAAAGAGCTAACAATGTTATTCAGAAGGCACATTCTCAGTAAAATGCATATGATGATGCTGCTGATGTTTTTTAGGACCGATGAGTTGCTTTCTGATGAGAGCACTATTACTGGTAATAGTGAACCTGTGAATCATAATAAGATACTCACTGAATTTCTGGTGAGTGATGGTCTTAACAGCTGTGCCAGTTTTAAAACTAGTGAAGTTTCTGATGGTTCCAGTAATAATTTTAACACTATTCCGTGTCTACCAGTCTGTAAAGAGACCCTTTTTCAACTAAAAAAGAAGCTTCTATAATTCAAGTCCCTGGAGCTTGAAAACTTTTATTTGAAGAGTTGTTTTAATTGTAACATTGTTCCAGTGGGCCTTAGAGTTTATACTTTCCCCAGCGAAATATAATTTATTTTTATTTATTTATTTATGTATATTTGTTGACCGGGAGTGTCCGACTGGACGTAGGTCCATTTTCTGCGGAGGCCCGGGGAGAAAAGCTCCACAGTTAAAATAAACAGACAGTAGCTACACTGGATTACATAGCGATTAACAATTTACATAGCAATTACTTACAGCATATTTACAGATGAAGAACATAGTACATCAGTAGACAACTAGAATCTTTATCTGTGAAGTACATAACAGACATTAACAAATGTTAAAATAAGAAGTTCCTGCTGTATAAGTACTAGGCTTATGAGCATCTGAGCTTGCTATAATCAAGGTAGTTAGTGGAGTGGAAAGAAAGGTAGTGGTTGAATGGGGTGGGTGATATTAGAGTGGGAGTTGCAAGGGCATAGCCAGCATGTTTTTAGGTGCGCTTTTAGTAAAGTTTTGAAGTGGGTGCATGATGGTACGGAGGTAATTGTGGGCGGGAGGGAGTTCCATAATTTGGCTATGGTGCAAGAGAATAGTGCTTCACCAGCAGAGTTATTGGCTTTAGTGATCTGCAAGTGATTTTTGTTGCTGGATCTTAGTGGTCTGGTGGTGCGATAGGGTTGGAGTAGATTCTGGAGGGATGGGACATTTAGTGGATGGTTTACTAGTTTGTAGGCGAGTGAGAGTTGATACCATTGAAGGAGGTGAGTAACAATACAATGATCCAGTGTTTTCAGATATTTCTGTAATCTGTAACACTGCCATAGTTTTATATATGCAACTTTACCAGGACTTTGGAAATTAGACTTTGAAGACAATAACTAGTATACTCATTTCAGGATTTCAGGGAAGTTGTGTGTAAAGGCATGTGTACTCTTCAGGATACACAGGAACTCTGATTTCCTGATGACTATACACTTGTATGAAGCAACAAGTTAAGCAATAATAGATACAGGTGCAATTAAAACAAAGACTTCAGAATAAATCTTATATAAATTAATACAAGTAAAAATGGCATGGCCGTACCTTTTGCAAGTGGTCATGGACCCTCAGTGCCAGATGCGCCTAGACAGTTCTGTGGAAAAAGAAAGAGAGGTAATAACCATTAAAATGAAGATGACAAATGAAAGGCAAACCTCACATAGCTATCTATAACTCCTCTCTCACCTGGCTTTATCTCTCTCCCTCTCTCTCTTTCCCTTTCTCTATATAAAATATAATATAATTAATTGTATACCTGTACACATTCTTTGGTCATCCTCCACCTCTGCACCTTTGTCCAGCACTATATTATGCACCTGTCATGAGCTGTCTGGATCCCTTACAGTGTGCAGAAACTCTTCCATCCCAGTGAGTCATGGTTCTGTATTAGGACCGCCACTTTTCTTGTCCTTGTTGATCACATCACTGGATTGATGTCTGATGATTTTGTACTCATGGCTAAAGCCACTAAAAGCATTGATATCACTGACCACCTGACTCCAGAAATGGTAATGGAAGGGCTTTTCAGCTAAGGCTTTCTGTAAGAGGTGTGATCCATATTAATAGATGGCCTGCCCTATAACCTCATTCTTAGCTGAGTATGCAGGTTTACATAGGCCAGATTCTTTTCTGGGGGGGGGTCATATCACTGTATAGGAGTAAAAAACACAAATAAATATCTGTATTTGAAAAAGAATCACTGACTGGCAAGAAAACAAATATGCACTTATGCAGGCATCATTAAAAAATACCTAACTAATCTATATGCATACACACATGTAATACATAATGGTAACTTCCCCAACAAAAATGCAGTGGTAAACCTCACTAAGGATGAAAAAACATGTATCTCCTGACCAGATTGCAACATTAACACTGAATCAAGTGTATGAAAAGAAACTATTACCCATTTGGGGTAACTGTTTACGTCATGCATTTACAACAGGCTTAACACATTCTGGACTAAAATGTAACTTGCACATTACTACTATTAATATACAAATTTTCTCACATGTGTTTATTTCCTCAGAGGAATGTTGCTAGAATGTCATGTATCATTAGATAAAGATCCTTCCAATAACATCTGCTATACTTCCTATACCAATATGAATGGGCAAACAGCAGATACAATGCAATAATATCTGAAAATTAACCACAACTATTTAAATACTAATTGTAAAAATACATCACATACCCAAACAGGATTTGTCTTAAACTTCCACAAAAGTAATGTGATTCTAGCAGGCAAATAGCTATATCTTAAGTTGGTGAATCCAAGCAATTTCCTCTAGTATGATAAGAGCCCCTTAGCCTCAAGTTGTGCTTAAGTAGTGTAGGATAACCCCTCTGGTCACAGTGAATATGTAAATCAGATGTCAGCTCATTATCATTCAATAATCAAGCAGCCTACTTAAAGTGTGGGTGTAGGTAAGCATGGTGTGAGGAAATACACATTGGCATGCATATGTCCTATCAGGATAAGAGTGAGTAATTAGGAGTGGGGTTTGCTAAAGGCTTGCAAGTGTGACTCATTAGCAGTGGTATATAAATAATTAAGGGTACTTATGTATTATCGCATGTACTGCTGATGAAAGTGTTGCACTTAACAGTACATGAACTACAGCCCTACACATACAGTTTACATACACACAGAAAAGGTTTCTAATCACTGAAACTGACATTTTGGACAACGGCAGTTTCAGAGACATGGCTAGCAAGCAATGTCAAATTGTAAGGCAGCATTTTCTGCCCATGCAAATGTTCGACAAGCACCGCATGAAGTATGGCCATACACATGTGCTTTAAACAAACACACAAATGTTTATAACAACTTAAATTCACATAGCAGCCAGAACCAGTTTCAGAAACAGTACAAAGTTAAACTGTTTATTCATCATACCTGTGCAAACAGTATTTTTAAGGAAACTTGGTACCGGAAACCTTTACAGTGTTCGACTAAGTATTACTGTAAATGGTGACATGAGATGGTGGCGCTAGGAGGTACCTGCAATGAAACATTGCTTTCTCATGTATTGAAGTCATACATCTGCCTAAACACACAAAACTGTACAGAAAACATGGTTTCTGGGGTTCTCAATACTTTCTGGTAGTAGTTTAAACAACGGGAAGCAACCAGCATTAACAAGAAAATCTGGTTGCGATAATACGTAAGTACCTAATTAAGCGCTCAACACTCCTGTCACTTTGATGTACACTCCGAGAGGGTGTATTAGGGAGAATACACTAACAAGAAGTTTGAGATAACAAATGTTGGCATATATTCTTAACAGGTAAAAGTGCCTGTGAGTACAAAGTGTGTGTGCAAGTTATGTAAAGTAAAAAAATTGAAACGTAAACAATACATATCTAAATGTATGCAAATCATAATGCTAACACTTTACAAATGTATATAAAGACAATTACTGCTCACAAAACACTAGGAAGAACATACTCTAGTAATGCATACATTTGCTCTTATTGTAACATGATTTTTTAGGTTAACTGTATCATATATAACAATCATCCAGATATCAGCTGTGAAATGATGAGGGATACCTTTGAGAAAATGGGTACATTTCTCCTTAAATGTAGAGTGTTAACATTTCAAAGCATGAGTATATCTGGTCCACCTTCTCTGCCTCATCAGTACCTCTCTGGATGTGGCACATACTTTTAATCTTCACACTATTTCATTCTAATGCCAAGGTTTCAAGGATCAGATCTATAAAGGATGATGTCTTTGTGAAACTAGGGATCTTTAATGTTCACAATGTCATGATACAAGACCACAGAGTTGAGAATTCATCAGACAGACATATTTTCTCTTTTTTTTTTTTTTTGTTTTCTTTTTTCTTTTTCTTTTGCTCCATTCTTTCAGGAAAACTTGGCATTGATCATCAGTGAATGTCAATAGTTGCTAGCAGTGCATAATGGTTCACTTCTCAAGGCAAAAACTCATAAATTTAATTTGGAATGCCATGAGTAGCACAATGAGATCTACACTGTTGCACTTTCATCAACACTTTGATAGTTAAACTACACTTGGCATTTGTATAATCTGCAAATAGTTATTGTAAAAATATGACTCAATGGGCATAGTTATTAGATGTGTGGGACAGTATGTCATATATAGTATGTAAGGCACCAGACAAAACATGTTTTAATATACTGTGCGTATTTATATATATATATATATATATATATATATATATATATATATATATATATATATATATATATGGGTCCCCTTCAAAGGGTTGATTTTTCATAAAGTCGACTTTCATATGGCTGAGACCATATGATCGACTTTTGAAAAGCTGACCATGGGAAACTGCTATCTCTGCACAGTGCTGAATGGGAACATTTCCCACTTCCGCACTGTAGTGCGATCTTGGAGTTGGTATATTAAAGTTACAGGGGGGTGGAGCCCCCCCACTAGCAGTTTAAGGTAAGTGTTTGTTGTGTTTTTATGTTTATTTTACATGGTCAGCATTCTGGAGATCGATCATATGGTCTTGGCCATATGAAAGTCGATTTTCTGAAATGTCGACCATGTGAAGTAGACCCATATATATATATATATATATATATATATATATATATATATACATACATATACATATATACAGTAATTAATAAGTGAATGTCACACACACACATAGAGGCTTGTCTTACAATTTCAAAATATTAGTTCTCCTGTGGCATTAACAGTTAAGAAACAACAGTTAGCAGTTTAGTCATGGGGCCAGTTCTCATGTGGTATTAGTCAAAGTTTTAATTTTGTATGTCCCACCAACCCATTATCTCTCAATTCATAACATTTTTCCTCTTACCAACACTGATTATTACCACCATCATAGAGCTGATGTCATGTGATATCACTGGGTCAGAAAACTGTATAAATAATTACCATATACCATAACAGAGAGAATGTTTAGAAGTGACAATATTTCCATTGACATATAATTCAGTTATCATCATCCTAAAGCATTTGAGGACTTCATACTGGAACATGTGCACATAAGTGAGCATAACACATGACAAGCTCTCAGTTCCCATTGTCATAGTGCACACATCAAGTATATTTGAATTAATCATATCCAATTTCTTTGCTAGGCCATTTGTGTTCTTTCTCCTGTGGAAATGCAACTGGCAAGGTTGACTGTTGCTGCACACAAGGTGTTAGAATCAAGATCTGAATTGGGTGCCAATGTACTGCCATATCTCTAGGTGTCTTTCAGTAGATATGGCAGGTGAAGGTGAGGGTGGGGCAGCATACAGATCCCGGAAGTGATGTGAAGAGAGTTCAGGATCTTTATAGCATCCTCATAAAGCACTACAATTGTTGGTTTCTGCAGGGAGAACTATACCGGGTCTCAGTATAAGGCTGAGTTATGTAAGTTTATTGACCAATCACCAGCCAATAAAATTCCATGGACTGGTCAGGCAATACATGTATTCATTATACATCTTTTTCTGTTTGTCTTCTGTACAGCAGCCGAAGAGATTGCTAGAAACAAGTAGACACATCAGGAATAATTGGCACACCTCATACAGACACTGGGAAAGTATGAATGCAAGCAAGATCATAATTCATATGAAACTTAACTTTTTCATGATTTCAGAGCAGCAATCCACATGAGCTTTACACAGACACACACACACACACGCACACACACACACACACACACACACACACACACACACACACACACACACACACACACACACACACACACACACACACACACACACACACACACACACACACACACACACACACATTAGACATACTTTACCTATACATCAAGCATACATGCTTCCTCCAACAGCTCTTGATTGTTGCACTATACAATACGTAAATCATCTTAGCTGTGTGAGGGTTCAATTCCCAGCAGTAGCAATTAGCTTTTACTGCAGAATAGTATATTAAAATTAATTCCTACAATATTAAATAATACTAAACATTCCATTTCTGTAACTGGATGTATTTACTTGAAATGTATATAGCAGATATTCAATAGTCATCTAAGTATTTCCATATTTTTTTTATAATAGCAGTGAGACTGATATATTTTATGACACATTAATGTCTTGATGGCATGTCTAGATGTGGCAATGGTTCCTAGTGTTATCTGCTTGCAATCTGAAGTAATAATCTGACATATGTTTTCTCTCCCCAACCCGATTCAACCATTACTGATGAAACACAATGACAATCAGAATGTGGAGCTAAACCAACCACTGGGGATTGGGCAACCATACATCCACAGGTGGCTGCGGTGGCACCACCACAAGCATCACAGACATTGAGCACATCAGGGTACCAACCTGTTAGCGTCGCCTCCACAACTCTTAGACTACCTATTCCAACTTTGCCAGGTAGCTTTTTTCTCGGTGCTGGTGAGTGATACCATCTAGGAGTAGTACTAATGGAAGTGGAGGCCTTTCACCCATGAAGAGCCAGAAGGCCTGGTGGACACCATCATAGAGAGGGGCCTCAGTGTCCAAATTGTCAGAGTAGAAAATGTCTTGCATCAAATTGCAAAAATGATGCCATGTCCGATACTGGCCGAGAGATCTATAACTGGAGAAAGTGATGACAGTTCTGGGGGTGAGGTCAGCCATCTACCTAGCCCCAAGCATTGTGTCACCAAACTTTTATGCCCATCACCATGTCTAGTATGTCCTGTATTTCTGTGCTTGCTATGTAATCTACCCTATCGACCTGACATTATTCCTAACTACTTTCCCCAACAGAACTCGGTTTCTTTGCTCACACACACACACACACACACACACACACACACACACACACACACACACACACACACACACACACACACACACACACACACACACACACACACACACACACACACACACACACACACACACAAACACATACAGATGCACACACACGCACGTGTGCACATGCACACACACAGACACACACACACAAATTCACATGCACGCACACACGCACACACACACACACACACACACACACACACACACACACACACACACACATACACACACACACACGATGCACACACACACTGTGCACCTGTCCTTATGCCCCATATGTAGCTCTCCACTTTGCCTGTGTCTCTGCTCTACATACTTCATTTGGTTCAGGTGGCCATATAACAGAATTTAGTTGTTGTTACCTAGCCCTGATGTGGTGGCTATCCAAATTCATGAACTTCTTGCTACAAGTATAGATTTTTGCCTTGAAGAAGTGGATAGCTATGGTGTTATCCCACCACCATCCTGCACATTCCTTTATTCTTCCCCTTGTGCTTATCCAGAGCTTATCTAAACAATCCTGTATTGGTTTGTGATTGCTGGCGCAATAGCTTAATAAGAGCTGTTTGTAGGAAACAAGTGGTAGCCTGTAGACAAGATTTACTTTGACTTATATTTTGTTGTTTTATCTTTAAATTGCACTGTTTGCTGCTAGAAGGGGATAGATTTTAAACAGGCAAATATCTAAAGGGACCTAGTCAGCAATAAATTCATGCAGACTGCAGAGACGGCAATCCAGAGCTTAAATAAACAATCCTGTCTTGGTCTGTGAATAACTGTGGACTTGTCTGGTAAGAGAAGTTTTATTTGAATGTGCATTTTATTTCTTACCACTGTTTTTCACTGTTTGTAAGAAGGAAGGGATAGCTTGTTGACAAGAAGATTTACTTTAATTTATATTTTGTTGTTTTACCTTTAATTTTCCCTGTTTGGTGTTAGAAATGGGTAGATTTTAGACAGTCAAACTATAGCCATCCTAAAGACTAGTCAGCTGTATATTAGCACAGACTGAAGAGAGGGCAATCCAGAGCTTATCTAAACAATCCTTTATTGGTTTGTGAGGGATTGTGCAGTAGCCTGGTAAGAGAAGTTTGATTGGAATTTATATTTTATTTTTACCACTGTTTTTCACTGTTTGTAGGAAGGAAGGGATGGTTTATAAACAAGAAGTTTTACTTTGATTTATATTTTGTTTTACTTTTAATTTTCACTGTTTGTTGTTAGAAAGGGATAGGTTTAAGACAAACCCCCTGATTCACTAATTCTCCGTGTATTATTAAGTCTTACTCGGAGGCTGCAGTTGAACGGTTTGACGTCAGTGTGCCATGAATATTCATGAGGGCATGCTGATTCAACCGTAACTCTTACACAGACTGAGTAGGAAAGCAGGGGGCGTGTCCGACTGCTGAGCAGTCTAAATGTGCACTCCCCTGCAAGGTTTTAAAAAGCATAATGTCAGCACACAAGAGCGAGTTCACTCAAATGTACTTACACCCAACACGGCACTCCCTGACACTGTAAACCCCCATCACACACATATATATAAAGTAAATAATTATATATATATTTTTAAATCCACGATATAGCTGCCTGGATTTGTACGTGTGTGCGCGGGTGTGCCCATTGCTTAGCTAGAGTTAGCAATTCTGACATGGAAGAGCATAAGAAAGAATGTTTATGAAAATGGCACCAAATTGCAATAGCGTAATGGTAGAGAGTATGTGTAAAGTGAAGGCATTCACAGTTCGAGTCTCACCACGCCCCTTCTTATTTATGTTTTAAATCAGTATTTCAAATAATACCAGACATATATGATAAAAATTTTATTAAAAACAGTGACATGGCCAATGTATCAGTGAACAAAATATATATATTTTAAAGGACCCAGATATATAATAGCCTGGTGTTAAGCAACGCTTTACACAGCTAAACACAGGTGCCCATAGTTTAATAGCGCTTTACCCAGCTAAACAGAGGTGCCCATAGTTTAATAGTGCTTTACCCAGCTAAACAGAGTAGCCCATAGTTTAATAGCACTTTACCCAGCTAAACAGAGTTGCCCATAGTTTAATATCGCTTTACCAAGGGCAATAGAGTTGTCCAAAGTTTAAAAGCGCTTTATCCAGCACAATGTGTTTGCGCGGACGTGCGCGCCGCGCAAACCAGGGCACCATAAGGCACCATGGAGCAACGTAGAGCTAAGTTGCTTAAAAGCAGCCACACCCCCTAGCCTGTCTAGAAAGTATTAAAATAAAAGAATGACCAGGTTCGAACCCAGGACCATGTGCATCATAATTAAAGTACAGAACCACTAAGCCATGACAACATAGGGGAAGCAGCCACTATTAACATTCATAAACTTACGAATGGTAGTTTAACCATTACTAAGCAGGTCTGCAGTCAGCTGAGAATTTTACAAAATGGCTAATCACAAAAAAGTGCGGGGAAATGTGGCATATTTAAGCCCCATAGGCAGGAATACTCACCATAACTGATTGTAGCTCACATTTGCAGTCAGAATAGCAGGTGCAGGAGAGGAGGGTTCACACTTCCGAGCGCAATATTAGGGCATCGAGGAGTCCAAATACATGATTTGGCTCCTTGTCCACCATCACGAGTCAAGACTCCTGCAGGGCCAGTTCCAAGGGAAGGAGTACAAGGCAGAGGCTACGAACCGGTTAGCTCGTGACCACACCAGTGCCACAGGCGTTCCTCGGACTGGTGAGCAGGTCCGTCACCACCATGCAGACCTGAAGAGACAAAAGCAGGACCACCTGAACCAGTTGATACAGGAGGCCTGTGGGATGCAGAATGCCACACAACTGAGTATGTAGTCATGGAATGCAATATGTAAGAACTGATAATGGAGTATGTATAACAGATAGGTATGTCTCAATATCCCTTCATTTACTTTACAGCTGCAGGTGACCGTGCTATCAATCAGCAAGCCTACGCTGATAGGCTGTGCCACCAGGCAGGTTAGTGATTATTCTGCATGTATTGTTATATAAAATATGGGAGAGAGAATGAAAGAAAGTGTTGTAGTCCAATAAAACAGCCATAGAATTGCCTGAATAAGTCCTCTGCATGTACTGTCAGATACAAACTTCAGAGAGGCAGAAAAAGAGTGTAGTAACCCATTAAGAAAGGTAAAATATGTCTGGAATAATATCTCTGCAGGCACTGTCATATAACATAAGTGAGTGAGCCTGAAAAAAGATTGTTCTAACCTATTAATAAATGTATAATATGTCTTTAACATGTCTGCCATAAACACCTTTAAAACAAATAAAGGAGTGAGCCTGTGGAAAAGTGTGCAATGTCATTAATAAAGGTCTAGAACCCAGAGTGTGTCTGTGTCATAGAGTCTGAAAAGTTGTTGTACCCTTGCATTATACAAACAGTACTGTTTGAAAATGTCCTGGCAACCCAGAGTTATGCAGTCCCATATAAAGTGGGTGATGGAAGTGCTAGTAGCTGTGAAACATATATACAGTCCACAATAGTCAGTTACTGGCTGGCATGAACAAGTAAACCTGGCACAGGTGTAGCATGTAATTATTCACCAGAAATGTGAGTGCGTGTCAAGAAATGCAGGGTTCTGTACAAATTTAAGTGAAAATGTCGTGAAAACATCCCAGATATGTAGATAAAGAAATATAAATGCAAACAAGAAATATGTAGCAGTAACATCTGCATCCTGGACTGTTAGTATGTCAGATATAGGTCAGGCATATATTGAACTATCCAAACCCATGACACAACCTAATGTATGGTGTCAAGTGTAATAATACAGGTAGGGGATATACACTTGCAGTGACTGGGAATGTAGTGTAGACTAAAAGGTCATTATAAGATGTTAACCGAGTTTTTTTTCTACACCCTACCGTATGTGCATAAACCATGCAATTCCACACCTCAGTGGGTATGTGTAATCTTAAATATTTGTTGGGACATATGTCCTATTGTTTTATAAATATTTGCATTCATGTTGATGCATGTGCCCTGTTCAAACACCAAGTTCATGGTGGCCTGTTGCTACCAAACATCCCTGCATGATGTTGGAATATCCACTGTCATTCAATATATGCATGTGTTATGCTTGCTGTTCAACTGTTGGAACCTTGGTGTGTTGGGTTAATGGGAATATTACTGCATGCTGTTACAACTAATCTGGAATGCTGTTGTTTATGTTGTAATTAAACACACCTAATCACAGAACGTATGGGAAGGCCGGTCCCAGCGGTCTCACCTGTCCCTCCTCAGTTGGCGAGTGCACCTGGCACCAGCGGCTCTGGTGCCCAGCCCAGGCTCCCCTCCTCCATTGGTCCTGTGCCACCTTCGGGTGGAAGCGCTGCAGGGGATGGGGATCATCCTCCCATGGAAGCTTGGGTGGAAGAGGGCCACCTGTCACCCTTGCTAGGGTCTGGGCTGTGGTGCGTAGGGAGATCCAGCGTTCAGTCACTGATCCCCTACCCCAGCTCAAGGCGAGAGTGGCGTGTCTCTCAGGTGAGCCTGCCTGTCCTACACAGCCCTCAGCACAGCCACCCTCGGGGCTGTGAAGGTGCAGTGGTGACTGCTCATGGGTGGGGATTTCAGTTCCACTGTTATCATCTGTGGGCTCATGGGCTTGCGATTTTCAAACATCCTTCCCCATCAATTGTGTTCACCCATCCTATGTGTCAAACCCTGCCCCTGTATGTGTCTTGTTTGTCTTGTCTGTTTACCTCCCCAACCTACCTCCCCAAATATACCTACTTCCTCTACCTCACATTCCACTCTCACCTGAAAAAAAAAATTAAAAAAAGGGCAATCTGTTGCCACAAACAAATTACGCCCCATACATAGCTGCCCAATTCACACACATGTCCGCTGGACATGTAAACTGATCATTCTAATTGGCAGTACAACATATTTTGTTGTCCTCACCCCTTTCTCAGGGGTGGAAGGTTTCAAATTTCACACCAAATTTCATACATATGCACAGCTGTTGCTGGTAAAGAAATGGGCAGCTATGGACCTTCCCTACACCCATCCTGCACATCCCAAGCTGGTTTCCCTACTGTCTGTCCCTCTTTGTGCCCCCTTTTTCACCACTTTCCTATCACCCCATTTTCTTTTCTTTAAAAGAAATTAGTGCAGGGGTTAGCGGGAGTAAGCACTTTTAAGCAGTAGTTAGTGGGGGTGCGCGAGTGTGCTCATGTGTGCGCCTAGCTTAGCATTGTTAAGATATGATAAGCTCCACCAAGCTTAGCTTACTATTGCTAACATAAAATAAGCTAAGCTATGCTTAGCTTAGTATTGCTAAAATACAATAAGCAAAGCTAAGCGTTGCTTAGCATCGCTAAGTGTCGCTTAGCATCACTAAGCGTCAAGCAAACCTCGCCAACTCGCTTACAACTGCTTAAAAGTGCCTTTGTCACTCTGTATGACAAGGCCCTTGTATTGCTCAGCAGCAAAATAAAATACCCTTGTCAGTCTCAAACACCACACCTTGGACTCACCAGTCTGCATGATGTACCACTAAGCCACAACAGATACACAATAAATTGGTGCTGAAAGAAATATAACATGCATTACAAGGAGTGCATGTAAAGGGAAAATAGGAAAGCCATAGGAATACATTGCAATAAAGAAATATAACATGCATTACAAGGACTGAATGTAAAGGGAAAATAGGAAAGCCATAGGAATACATTGCAATAACTACTGTTGTATGCCAGTTAATTCCCTAATTCCAAAAGAAAGTACATACTCCCATGTATCCAGTGTTAGCATTAGGAGGTGTGAGTAAACTTAAACATTGAGAAGAGTGTACTTGAAGAAGCAACAGTCAGGTTTCAGTACAACATGCATTTCACTGGCTACAACCCAGCTTCAGATATGAGACATATACCAACCTTCTGACTGACACAACAGTGTCCACAGCAAACAAGCATGGTCCCCACCTTGCAAAACTGAAAGGCCTATGCCTACCTAACCTATCATTTTATAGCAGTTTCCTGAAATCACAGTGAGAACTGCAATTACCACACAACAGGCTGCATGCAATTACTAAATGGTGGGCACCAATTGGTGCAGAGGCCATCACATGCACATGTGCAGATACCTACAAAAGCAGCCTGTACTTGCTGTCCACACATGCAATAATATCATTGCAGCAACTGGAGAGAGAGAGAGCGAGAGAGACAGACAGATAGACAGACAGACAAACAGTTGGAGAGACCAACCCAAACAAAAAAAACAGAGGTGGTTGGAGACACCAAACAACCAAAACAACAAATAAAACAAACAGAGGCGGTGGAAGACACCAACCTAAACAAATAAAAAAAAAAAAAACATCAACAGGTACAACAGACTGAGGTGAGAAATACAAAGGTAAGGTATGTAACACAGATGTATTTGCTGGCATCCGAATGATGTATCTGAAGGGTACTCTACATTCTGTGAACACTCCTTATGTGGTAGCAGTCCGCATCTATATGTATATGCAGATGTGCATAGGGCAAGGGACATACTGCAACTGTTAGTGAAGGCTGGACATATATATGTATTTGAAGGTTGCTGTGTGCACATATCTATGTAGGCTGTAGTGTGTGGCATTGCAAACAGAAAGCAGTGCAGGTATATGTCATGTGGTGGTTAAATGCTGTGGGACTGAGTTACAGCCAGTGAGGTCTGCTATGGCTATACGGCCTGAGGACAGCAAAATGCATTCTGCACAACACTGTGCAATATTATTACATAATTGTATGTCTCACAACTGTTCCATAATTGATATCCCCACCATGAAAGGTGGGCAGTATATCTGCATATATGTGCATGTATATGTACAGCAGTGGCTGTTTACAAGTATGTGTATATATATATATATATATATATATATATATATATATATATATATATATATATATATATATGTATATATATCTACATATATATATATATATATATATATATATATATATATATATATATGTTATGTGTACATACACACACACACACACATACATATATATATATATGTGTATATATACATACATACATATATATATATATATATATATATATATATATATGTGTGTGTTTGTGTGTGTGTATGTATATATATATATATGTATACATATATCGTTATATAGATATATATATATATATATATATATATATATATATAAATATATATATATATAGAGAGAGAGAGATAGATATATACAGATATATATGGATATCTATGGATCTGTATGTAGATATATATAGATATGTATATATAGACTGATATATAAATATATATGTATATAAATATTCATATATATATATATATATATATATATATATATATATATATATATATATATATATATATATATATCGTGAGAGAGGGAGACATAGGGTCAGACGTATTGCAACAGGTGCCTGGTGACCAAGGCATGGACTGAACACCAGTGTTGATACTGCAGTGCCATACCCAATTCCAAAACACTTTACCCACTAACTACCAAATAGGTGGTTGCCTGACTAACACTGAAGGTGTCAGAAGGGAACATGGGACACAGGTGGACAGTAGCCTCCCCTTTGATATTCACAGTGCTACACTAGTCTTGTAATCTGTCTACATGGTACGTGTAATCACAAACAATGTGACATGTACAGAAATATAGGTCAGTTTCCCCCTGTACTCATCACAATGCTTCATGTGGTATGTACCTCACATGACAACTACAGCAAGTGGAAAGGCACAGACATACCTTACAAAGGGTAATACTGCCCTGAAACACATACCCTATGCAGACTGACTCACATAAGCACAGCTACAGTGCGTTGTATACCGGCCACCCAGAGGTTACCTCTGCCAAACATACAGAGGTATGCCACACCGATAGCAGTCAGACAACCACCATGTCAACACCTCACAATCCCACCAGGCTACACGGCCTAGATCCCTAGTCCCCGCAACCTCACTAAACAGCACATGCTGGAGGGATAGGCTCCTATTGGCAAATATGCCATACTCTGGAGTAAACCACCCAGCATGAACAAACAAAGCTCCTCAGTAGCAGATGTCAGACATACCCCTGATGATTGTCTGGCGGATAGGTAACACGCCCTGGGAATCACCTCTGTGTATCCGGTCGACAGGAGGAAGTGAAATCTAATTACATGTGTGTCACAAGCCAGGGTAGCATATGACTAGGCTGCTGTAGGCCCCAGGGACAATAGCGTATTACCTACTTATGACACAATGCACACAGACATGTACACAGTGCAATACCTACTATGTGAGGTGGAATGAGTGTGACACTGAATGTGTGCAAGGTCTGTGACTGTGTGATAGCTAGGTGTGAGGTTGTTTCTGTCATGGTCGTTTGTGTCCTAAGTGTGAGGCCAGAGAAAGATGTGTCAGTTATTGGGATGCAGACATAGTAGGATGGTATATGTTGTGATGTAGTTCCTTGTGTACGACTGTGGTGTCCCATCATAGGCTGAAGCAATACATTTATGCTCAGTAAGTGGTACTGCTGGTGAATCCAGCCGACATTTGAACTATTGTACCACCTGAAGCTGTAGGCCTAAACAGCACAGTATGGTGTATGTTCACATTCCCTGGTAACGCTGTCTTGTGTGTTTCCTGCAGTCTGCACAGATTACATTCCTCAGGCATAGGTATCTGTAAGTAGGGGCACACAGTACTGTAAGGTACATAGCAAATGCTCATCTGTGTTAGCATACATTTGTGGAATGTCTGATGTGTGTGTAATGATACCTGTACCATGTCCGCAATCACATGTGTGATGCAGGGTTTGCGTGTGCACCTACCAACATGCATACTCTGTTACAGCAGTATGCCAGCTATATTAACAACTGTGCACATATGTTAGGTAGGAGTATGGCATCAACGACTAGGGTGGGTTACTCGTTATACTGTAACTGTACTTCACTTTCTGCATGCATTAGCTTGATATGTACCCCCCTGGCAAGGCTGTGCATTGGATCCCAAACAGTGAGCCGAGTACTGGTGTATACTGGTGTGTCATATGGAGTGTGGCAGGCACTGTCAGCCAGTTGTGGGCTGAGCACTGATATGTGGTATTGAATGTGTGTATCCTCTGACAGGTGAACAGATGCTATATATGGCAGTTAACTGATATCTGTACTGTATAATGTTAAGTGTGCCACATGACTTGCTCACACATATCGTTTACTTGTCTTCCAGGCTTATGGCTCATCACAGGAACCCCTGCTACACAGCTGCAGAGGAACAGGAAATCCACCACAGCCTGGTTCAGCACTATACCCTGCTGTTTTCAAGGGCCAGCCAGCACCAGCAGGAGCATACTGCACTGTGGCAAGAACTTGTTCGTCGGGTAAATGACATAGGCATGCATAACCGGACATATGAGCAGGTACGCCATCACTGCAGTGATTTAATTAGACATGTCCGGCGGCGTGCATCTGATATCCACAGACAACAGCTTGCCACAGGTGGTGGGGTGGCCATACATCCCCCCTCACCAGAGTGGAGGAACTGCTGCTAAGTGTGTTGGCTCCTGGCCTACAGCAACACCAACATCACACATGTGTCGTCATGGAGGCTGGAGCCACCCAGCATAGTGACATGGAGCATGCAGGTAACATGCCCTAGCTGTAGACTACTGTTACCTGTATTGTTAGATTATGCATGTGTGAGATGTGTACTGTGTTTAGCAGTTGTGCAGCCTATTGTGTGCAATATTGATAATTTGAATAGTATCTTTACACATATGCCTGTTGTTCTACTGTAGTTTAGCACACTCACAGTAGCAATGCCACAGTTGTGGCCACTGACAAACTGTGTCATATTCTTGCAGGTCCCTCTGGTGTGACAGCAGGGCAGACATTACATGCTGGTGAGTGTGTTAACACTTTAAACTTGGTATTGAACTGTGCATGTCATAGATGAGGTGTAGGCCATGTACACATAACACACCTATGCATAATGCATGCTGTGCATGTTTTCTGTGAGGCGTGAAACATCTCAGTAATGTCAGTAGCTGCCTCAATCACATGCAATGCACAGAGCATCAGACACAAATGTGGCAACACTGTACTGCATATTGGATAAGCATAGTTGACACACATGTACACAACATAACTAATTTGTCATATGCAGCACACCTCAACATGCTACACATAGTGTAACCAGACACCCACTGCCAGGTCACACTTCAGTATCCCACATGTCATCCACACACCACACATACCATACCTGAGGGGTAGGGGCCTAGCATGGAGCTGTGCAACACTCCTCAACACATAACACAGTCATGTTAGGCAATGCTCCCTATTGGACACCTCACACACCCTTGTGCAATGTGGCTGTGTAATTGTGAACTTAGCCACGGCACTGTGGTTCAGGTACAGCATGCTAGGCGGTGGTCTAGCACACTTTAGTGGCCTTGACTGACCACATGATGCATGATGATGATGACTAATGGTACTACACCCCATACTGTTACAATGGCCATGTCCAGGATTGGTATCCCATCACGTATACATGCACCACTCATCCCGTGTGTGTACATAGCATGCATGTGCTACACCTGTCTCCACAATTATCTGCTACAGACACAGACACTGCAATCAGACATGGAAATCCATGTGACACACAGATAACACATGCAGCCATGGTATGTATACCTGTGTGTGATGGGGCACATGCCATTGCAGAGCTTATAATACTTGCACAGAAATGTCATATCCTTTTACACATTGTGTTCCAGGGTGTATGCAATCAGTGAACATGTACACACATGCACCACAGCCAGGTACATTGTCATTAACTATGGCTGTCTACGCTCACACTGCATGGAATTGATCAACAATTATTCTGCATGCTGACACGTGTGCATGACTGTTTGCCTTGTGATACTGTCACCCACCTTCAACCAGTATTGAGTATGATTTGGATTCCTGTTGTGTGTGTGTATCTGCTGTAGTGAGGAGTGTGCATGTGTTCCTGTGTGCATGTGTTCCTGTGTGCCTGTATGCATGTGTGCATGTGTGCATGTGCAGACCATAACGTGTGTTTCCTGTCTTCCTCTCACAGGTGCTGAGGTAGAGCTTGGCGAAAGCAGCAGGCGACCTGAAGCCACTGCCATAGATAGTGGTGATGATGACACATGTATTTTGGCACATGGAGATTTGACAGGGTCTGTCGTTGGTCCACCAATCGACAGTACACAGTGTTCAACCCCATCTATGCGCACACTCATACTGCCATTATGTCCCTCATCACCAATGGCCATAGGGGAGGGACAGCATATAGTTGGCATTGACCAGGAGTGTGTGGTACCCATGGCATGTGCATCCCCTCACAGCAGCCATATCCATAGACCCGGAATGGTACCACATAGGTGGAGGTCCAGGGGTTCTCAGGGGAGCACCACTGGACATATTGCCCCTGGCAGGCGTGCCCTCACAGGTCTTATGATGACCACTATGTTCCAGGCTGTAATGCAGGCTCAGGCATATATGGAACGGTACACCAGGCAGGGACTTAGGGCACAGAGGGCACATAACACCGCTATCAATGATAGCATCCGTGACCTTGCCGGTGCCATCCGGACATACACCGAGGTAATTGATAGATGTTGAGGAGAGACAATAGATGCCCTCCACAACATATCTTCCTCAAGCCAGGACCATGCGGGACAGTTGCGATGTCGATGCTGATGCATGCCAGCAACAGCTGGCAGTGATCACGGATGGCCCACAGCTCACAGCCACTCCCGTAGTGGCAGTACCAGCCCCAGCAATGCTGGGGCTGGCCTGTCCATTGTCTGTCCCAGTAGACCACGTGCACATGGCTCTGGCCAGTCCCAGCGGGGACATGGGTCCAGTCGTCATACCTCTGCCTCTGATGACAGTACCCAGTCAGGGTTGGTACCCGATACTGTCCGTAGCACCCCTGCCAGGCACAGGTACTGTGTCTGTGGCTGGAGTCAGTGATCTGTACATCCAAGCAGGTACAGTCTGAGGCTGTCCCACAAACCACTGTATATGGAAGCCACATGGTGGAGCTGTGTGCATGCAGACACACACACATTAAGCAAACAACTAGGGCTCACACATACACACACACATTACATCAACATTGGCCCATGCTGTACTGTTGTCCTGCACACACACACACACACACACACACACACACACACACACACACACACACACACACACACACACACACACACACACACACACACACACACACAGACATGTCTATTGGATGGGTCAATGTCAGGCTCTGGCAAACAACAAAACGCCCTGTGCATATGATGATACCTTTGCCACCTCCTGTCATCTGCATTATCGATGGAGGGACAGGCTAACATGGTGCTGATGCACAGGGTGACACTATAGCAGTGTAGCAATAATAGCGATTTGTCAACAAGGAAGTCTAACTACATCCTTGTAGGTATATCTGAGCAGACATTATGCATCAAAGCTCTGATTGTCAGTGTAGCATTGTTTACACCACTGTTTGGTCTGAGTATGTATTATCCACCCATGTGCTACTTGGATGATGTGTGATGTGTTGCCAGCATGTGTTAGCGAGTGGACAGTACGTGTGTGATGTGTGCAGTACAGATTAGCAAGTGTACATCTGTGAACATGGTGGGTGCGCACTTTCTGGTTGTACATGCATAGTGGACACATGGGACATGTGGCATACCCTGTCGTACACATTATTAACATCCCATTGCATCTTTCAATGACCAGTATGCTTTCCACTACAGTTATGTACTAACATGGGTAGACGTGTGTATGACATGGGTTGACACTATGCTGCGTGCGGTACCATTAATATCAGTCAATGATTTGTAGTCTGGTAGTATACACATCCTCAACAGCATGACTATAAGCAATCATTGGATGATGTCCTGACAAATGACACACAGTAGTAGGGAACCCAGTATCAATTGGATCCTTCCGGTGCTACACTATAACACTAACCAGTGGTGATGACCGCCATCCATTACTGTGACCACACCTGTGTGTCATATAGCCCCCTTAGGTACATGCAGACAAACTAGGGACGCGTCCATCCAAATCTGGGAATGCATGGAATGGCCTACAATGCATTCCCTGGATGGGACACATATCCTACACAAGGGTATCATACAGACAGATACCTGTTGTGTGATACATGCTGTATAGCAGTAAGTCGACTATGGCATAGTCATCCTCATGTACTATACATACTATCCTGTCAGTACCACACCAGTGGTAGCCCTCAACATGTATGTCGGGTACCATTGTGTACATACAGACCCATGTTATGTCATGTGTCCCTTGGTATCCACATATCCATAGGTATTGTGGAGTCCCAAGGTGTATCACAGACATTAGAGGCCTGAATGCATATCCACAAGGCAGTCGTACACCTATAAGGACTGTCCATTCTTGGCAGACTTTGTTGTGTATGACCATGTCTGACATATACTCCAGGCATATACCCTCACTCACACTACTCTTAAGTAACTGTCATGGGTGTGTGTGCCACAGATGACCATGGCCACAGAACACGACAGTGGACGGCCATGTCACATACATACATATGTGACCTACGATCTGAGTAGCAGCGGCACAACCTGTCAATGGAAACAAATGTATTCATGTAGTATGCAGGCTTCACACCTATGTACTGATTGAGGGGACATGTACACATATATATTTGCCATGCAGATACCTGATGTCTGCAATGCACTTACTGTTGTCATCATACTATGTCATACCATAGTAAAAGCAAAACCCACACTGTGTTGACCAACAGTGACACACACACAGTCAGCATTTGCAGAATTCAAACCCCTACCTATGTTATGATACTAGGAAGAAACACATTAACATGGTGTGCTATTTGCGTTACTGGCTGGTTTTCCTTCTCCTGCTGTATTTGTAGGATAGTGACATCATCAAACTTTCCAAAGAGGAATGTACCTCTTTTAGTGTGTTTTCACAGTATCCAAAAAGGGCACTCCTTTCAAAAACTATTGCACACATACACTCACAGTTTGCAGGATTCAAACCCCTATCTACTTATGTTATGATACTAGGAAGAGGCGCATTAACATGGCATGCTACTTGCTTTACTGATTGGTTGCCCTTTTCCTGCAGTATTTGTAGGATGGTGACATCATCAGACTTTCCAAAGAGGAATGTACCTCTTTTAGTGTGTTTTCACAGTCTCCAAAAAGGACACTCCTTTCAAAGACAATTGCACACCCATACACTGCATGCAGGAGTCAAACCCCTACCTAACTACATTATGATACTAGAGAGTGACACATTAACATGGCGCGCTATTTGCTTTAGTGGCTGATTGTTCTTCTCCTGCTGTATTTGTAGGATGGTGACATCATCAAACTTTCCAAAGAGGAATGCACCTCTTTTAGTGTGTTTTCACAGTCTCCAAAAAGGGCACTCCTTTCAAAAACAATTGCACACATACACTCACTGTTTGCATGATTCAAACCCCTACTTATCTATGTTATGCTACTAGAGAGAGGCGCATTTACACAGTGCACTATTTGCTTTATTGGTTGGTTCTCCTCTCCTGCAGTATTTGTAGGATGGTGACATCATCAGACTTTCCAAAGAGGAATGTACCTCTTTTAGTGTGTTTTCACACTCTCCAAAAAGGACACTCCTTTCAAAGACAATTGCACACATACACACAACCCCCCCATACACACACACTCATTGTTTACAGGATTCAAACCTCTACTTAATTATGTTATGATATTAGAGAGTGATACAGTAACAGGGCGCGCTATTTGCTTTATAGGCTGGTTTCCTTTCTCCTGCTGTATTTGTAGGATGGTGACATCATCAAACTTTCCAAAGAGGAATGTACCTCTTTTAGTGTGTTTTCACAGTCTCCAAAAAGGGCACTCCTTTCAAAGACAATTGCACACATACACACACTGTTTGCAGAATTCAACCCCCTACCTAACTATGTTATGATACTTGAGAGAAACACCATAACATGGTGCGCTATTTGCTTTACTGGCTGGTTTCCCTTCTCCTGCTGTATTTGTAGGATGGTGACATCATCAAACTTTCCAAAGAGGAATGTACCTCTTAGTGTGTTTTCACAGTCTCCAAAAAGGGCAGTCCTGTCAAAGACAATGCATACACACACTCACTGTTTGCTGGATTTAAACCCCTACCTAACTAAGTTATGATACCAGAGAGAGACGCACTAACACGGCACGCTATTTGCTTTATTGGCTGGTTTGTCTTCTCCTGCAGTATTTGTAGGATGGTGACATCATCAGACTTTCCAAAGAGGAATGTACCTCCTTTACTGAGTTTTCCCAGTCTCCAAAAAGGGAGCACCTCCACAAGGAAACTGCACACATACACACACGCTACCCCCAACAAACATGCACTTTGCAGGATTCAACCCCCTACCTAACTATGTTATGATACTGGAAAAAGACACATTAACACGGCACACTACTTGCTTTATTGGCTGTTTTTTCTTCTCCTGCTGTATTTATAGGATGGTGACATCATCAGACTGGACATGGTGATGTGTGTGCACTTTGTTTTATGTCATTCCAGGAATGGTCCATGTGGGTCAGCAGGTGTCAACAGCTTGAACATGACCTCAGTATCCTTACCTCGTGTGATCTATCTGTGGACACATTGACATTCCATCATATGTCAACACATATTTATGCACAGCTTCTTGGTTTTGTGGATACTACATGTGTCTGGGATGTTGATAAAGGGCTACTCAAAGTCTATGTGACACATGTGTAGATGTGTTCATTGATGTATGTCCTGGGTGGTTGCCTTGCAAACAGTCTAGCATGTTTGGGAACCATAATCCGCACATGAGCATACCACAGTTGGTAGGATTGTGTGTGTGTCAGCTTCCAATAGCTCTGTTTATGACTGCAACCATGATGACTCCATGACCTTGCAGATCAGACCTCATAGGAACACTGGACATGACTTCCCATGGTGTGTTGTGCACCAACACTTGTGAGGAGTGCCATATGTAGCTTTGACACATTCAACGGTTCCACATCCTGTGTAGGGGGTGCGGCTCAGCTGACTGTTCAGGTCTGACCTGTTTGTTCTGTAGTTTGTGCATGACACATATTGGGAATCAATGTATTCCACCTGCTGCCATGCTTTTGGCAGTGGGGGTAGCTGCTCATCCATTCTACATGTGATATCTCCTGGTATGATGATGTGGACTATTGTCAGTGGGGGATGGGTATGTACATATGGGCCTGTCTGTCATGATGTCGGCATTGATACTCAGGTACAGTTGGCCCTGACTCAGGACATATATGTGTGTACATTGATATTTATGACATAGCTGAAGGAGGTGTCATGATTCAGTCTGGACTCCTTCTCAGCTCCTCTTTACAAAACACTAACAAACATGAGCACTAATCCCTGTTATACTCTTTTACATGCTTAACACCCTACTGATCCTTTGTGATTAGGCTACAGAGTATGTCATGATAATATCCTGGCATGTCCAGGGGTTAGTTTTGTGTGTACTCTTCAGTCCAGCTGGTGGATATTGTGATATTGACACAATGTCACATCTGCCTCATGTACACAGACAACCCTCTCCTCCTCCCGACAAACTCAGATATATTTGTGAGATGCACCTATATAGACATACAGGGAGCTGAGCTCTCTCAACCCATGACTGGCACAATCTATAAGGTGGTGAAGGTAACCGCACACACCACATATCAGTCTCACATATCCTCTAGCAACAGCACTCAAACCACATTAGCACACATAGACATACTCGGATGCTGTAAATGTACTCTACCTAAGCAGCAGAGACCTCCAAAGCAGACACACACACACACCTGCTACCCCACTACAATACCCACATATCATTAAGTTCACAATGTCAGTGTGCCACACAGTCACTCCCCTTTGGGCTAAACAACACACCTAATACACTTGTAATAGGTGACACTTATGTTCAGACACACTGATATACCACTCACCAGCCCTGACAAGGGAATAGTCACTTTGGGCTGTCTGTTGGGTGCCAGGATCTGCCGCATAACACAGGCAGTCAGGTCACTCCAAAGCAAGTACATGACTGGCACCATCATTGTCCATGCTGGTGTGTGTAACCTCAGACGTTACTCCCTGGACCACATGACATGATACATGGAGGTACACTCTGATCATGTAGCCCAGGCAAGTATGACCTTGACATTGTCTAGCATCTTACACCCACCAATTATGATGTCACAGTATACGGGCACACATATCACATTTAACAGTTGGCTAACACATTTTTTTCATTCATAGGGGATACAGTGTCTGTCAGCATATGGTGACATGCTCAACATGTCACGTAGCTTCACTATGGGCAGCTTGCACCTGTCACCCTTGGACTTTGGTATGCTAGCTAAGGCTCTTGCTACCACCAGAGTGCCTTTTTTAAGCAGGGCTCAGAAGACAAACCCATCTCCATAGACATTACAGGTTAAATGAAACTAAGGGTAATGCTGCTCAACAACAGTTGTGTTAACCTCATATTGTGGCCACTCAGGACTCTCCTCAGTATGGAGGAGAGCAATATCTGTGCACTGACAGACACCTGGTTCAGGCTCGCTTATGCACACCAGCACTACCAGGTTATGTTTCATACCATGCTGTCTGACAACAAGACTTGGAACAGACAACACAACTAGGGGGAGTATCCATATACATCACAGATACACACATCTCCAGGTTAGTAGCACTGCACAAAGCATCACAGACCATACATTTACAACTACCATTGTGAAATACTGCCTTTCAGTTTGTTGCCTGCTACAGAACACACTCCCAAACTCAGGAGCCACACTCAGCTTTTGTGGGAACTATGGAGAATATGAAGGTCTCCACAGACACCATTATATTGTGTGACTTCATATACACACATATTGACTGGGGATACTATTCAAGCCCCGACAACCTCACCCAACAGTCACTACAATTTGTGGACTCATATGCTTTGGCACAACCAGTCAGCACAGCCACAAGGGGGAATACATATTGGACCTGCTCATCACCAACATGGGGGCTCTATGTTCCACAGCAGCAATATACCCCTCATTGTAAGGTCAGAACATACATGTATCTCACAGGACATACATATACCCTCCACACACCCATCCTGGGTAATCTTGGTGAACTTCTCATGAGCCAACATCTCACTTCACCGAAGCAAGGTAGTATCCTTCAGAGATCCTGAGACAGTGGCATATACGGCTGACACTGCTGCATCCTTTACATACACATTCTATGGACACCTAGTGGACTGCATGGATTGTGCTATCCCAAATAACAACAAGACCCACTACTACAATGGCAGGGGACCTGTCTGGTAGACTCCAGCCATTAATAAGCTGTACAATGTCAGGAGGACACTACTACATGATAGAGCACAATCCCAGACTGGGAAGGCATCTGTGATCTGTACTAGCAGACAGCTACAATCACTCATGGGCTTTCCGAAGGGCCGCTTCTACCAGACAATTGCACCTGACATGTAGGACTGTCAAACGGCCTTCTTCAGTTATGTCAGGAACCTGGGTGGACACTCACTGATATGCTGTGAGTTACTGCATACTGACTAAACCTACCCTGAACCCACTGGCATTGTCTACATCCTGGCAAGCAGGTTCAGTGCAGATGTCTCCCCCCATCCCCTCTAAGGAGCAACTATCCATCCCAACAGAGTGTAACCTACCTGACATCATGCAGTAACAGGTGAGTGCTGCCATCCCCACAGCGTACATCACAGTATCAATGTGACCAGATGGTGTCCCAGCCTGCATCATACACGAGCATCATGACAAATGCAACCCTCACATTACATCTCTGTTCAATATCGGAGTTACCACAGGATATGTACCCAAGGAATGGCGTACTGCGACTGTGGTCCCGCTCCACAGAGTTGTTGCCACAACAGGCCACAGACAATATTGTCCTATAAGCCTATGTTGCCTGTTCTGCAAAGCTATGGAGCATATTGTCATAGGACTCCTACTCATAGACATCGGGAACATACAGACACTGTGTCCTACTCATTTCCGCATTGTTGTGGGCAGATCTTGCCTCTTGAACCTGTAGGTATTCTTTAAATGGCTAACAGGTCCATCGACATAGGGACGGCTATCCACACAGCCTACCTGAACCTTGCAAAACCATTCAACACAATAACCCACTGGGCCATTATGCATAGGCTCACCAGCATCAATTTGGACATATATCTCACACAATGGTTTGATACCTAGCTCAGGGATAGCACCCACATGGTCAGGATTGCAAGTGCCATGTCTGACTATACACCAGTTACACATGGCATCCCACACAGCTTGGTCCTGGGATCTCTCTTGTTCAGTATATATTTGTCTTACGTACAGGCTATCACAGGGGGAATATGGCTGAACATGTTTGCACTTGACTGCAAACTGGGTGCCATGATCAACTCTCCAGATGCCACATGCATACTCAATCAGGGTCTCACAGAGATGGATGACTGGTGCCTGAGCCATGGCCTACAGCTAAATGCCATTAGATGCCTAGTCATCCCCTTTGGGAGTAACAACATGCCCACACATTACCACATAGGTAGTACTCCATTACATACGGTAGGAGTTGTTAGGGGTTTGGGGACATCACTTGTTCGTACTGTCGCCTTTAACATTTACATTGCCAAAGTGGTTGGACACACCTTCTATGTGTGCCACCTTATCCCATATGGTTTCACTTCTAGATCGAGTGAGGTCATTGTGCCCCTATACTCATCATCACATCCATGCTTGGTTACAATGCCACATTTGGGGTGTACCTTACCTGACACCTGTAGCAACTGTACTGGCCATGGACGGTCCTCACCAAGCAGATCTAGGGACTCACACAGATGCCCTACATAGTTCAGATGCAGTAACTCCAGCTCTACTCAGTTGCTTACCACCTACTCAGATATGATGTGTGCCTGTTGTTTACAGCTATACCCAAACCAGAATTACTGGACATGCTCCACCTCAGGATATCCATCTCCCTTGGAGCAACACACTGCAGGGATGTATACCTCAGCACAGATGTTAATAGGACATTGTGGAGGAACAGATTCTTATCCCAGAGGCTCTACTCACTACAGAATGTAATCCCAGTTTCACATAGTCAGAGCCACCCACTGACCACCTACCGGAGACATCTTGACGACTGTATGGGTGATTGTATATTTACCCCTGGGATATCTTCTGTGTCCCTGCTAGACAGAGGCACACTAGCATAAACGTACATGGGCTATCTTGTGTAACCTACTATTCACACACACAGTGTAGTAATCTGACAGGGTTGTGAATGCCAAACACACTCTGGCTAGGCTTGTACATGCCCTAGGGCAGATAGCCTAGTATCGACCTCCGAACTTATGCTAATGTTCAAGATGCACAATGTGTATTGCTGATACTGTTTGCAGGTCTTTATCATCTTTGCTTTACCAGTTTTCATGAAGAACTTCAGTATCTGCAGAACATATTTGATTATGACACGGTTCCACTATATTATAGATATGTCTGTTGTCATATAACTGTGTGCACAGGGCGGATTGCTGTATAGTGTCAGGTTTCTGGGTTAACACATGCAACTGCCAGATATGCGTGGCCCACTGCTGTACTCAGACATGGCCTGTGTGTGTGAGCATGCCCACTTCTGACATTCCATGTTTTGTTGCCTGACATTTGTCTCATTTATTCAAGTCTGTGAGCATGACAAGTGTGACCCTTCAGTATGTTGCTATCTGAGGTCCACTACATTTGCTGATGTGTGCGAACATGACCAATATTAACATTTATACTGTGTGTGTTGGAAGTCAGGTTCTGTTCTCACTGCAGGATTCACCTTTGTGTCATAACTCAACAAGGATTATGCTGTGCCTGCAGGGTTTCTATGGAATACTTTGCATAGACTTATCAACATTCCATCATACAGGTGGACCACTGCAATACCGTCATGGTTTAGTGGTTCAGTGCTTTGGCTATAGTGCACAGTATCCTGGGTTCGAGGCCCATCACTGCTTTATATTTTCATACTGAGCAGGCCAAAATGCTTAAGGGACTGTTAAGCAAATATGAACATGTTGGCTTTTGTTCAGCTATGCCCTACTTAGACCAGGCTTGTCCGACATTGCTCAATATTCACCAACATTGCTGGACGTTGACCAATATTACTGAACATTGACCACAGTTGTGCTAGTTGGTGTGTGCAATTTTGTTTGCATATACTACATGGTGGTAATTGCTGTTTAGCACTGCTTTATATTGCTTAACACATGGCATTCATGCCTTAGGTGGTGCTGCAGGGCTGCCTATGTCAGATGCACATACTCCACTCCCTGCACGTTTAGAAGCAGGTAGTGTCAACTTAGGCATGAGGTAACAAACTTAAGGGAATAAATAAAAGTAAATTTGGCACATATAAGTGTGGGAGGTGCCAACAATGCCCGCACATTATTAATAAAGGTGAAGTGTATTTACAAAGCAGAAACAGAACCGTAAGAAGTATAGGGTTCTACAATTGTGAAAGCAAAGGGGTGGTATATCTGGTAATATGTAAAAAATGCCAGAGTTTCTATGTGGGTAAAACTGAGAGGGGTCTAAAGAGGAGAATGTATGAACACTTTTATGAAATTGGGAAGGGTAAATCAACTAATGCACTGTTTAGACACTCTCTGACCTGCAAGGAATATAAATATGCATTTTTTGTGCTGGAACAAATAAGACCAGATATAAGAGGTGGACCCTGGAAAGAGATTCTGGAGAGTAAAGAGCTATGGTGGCAAATTAACCTAGAGGCTGGTAGTAAACCTGGGTTAAATGACACACTGTCAATTTCCTCACTGTTAAAATTAAGGGCTTTGAAGATTTAGAATTTTATTTATTTAGTATTTTCTACGTTTTTAAGTGGAATTTTCAAATAAACTTTCAGTGGTTTTATTCAAAGTGCTTCCTTGGTCCTTTGGCACTTTCGTTTGGATTTATTGGTTATTATTTAGTGCCTTTGCTGGTTCGTTTGTGGATATTGTGCTCTACAGGTCGACTAAGGGAAGCTACGGAACCACAAAGTCAGTATGAGTTCAGACGCACAGGAGGAGGCGGGCCAATCAAGAAGGTTGATTGGCCAACTTACTGAACTCATTGATTTACTCACGCCTCTCTGCCAGAGCCTTGTAGTGAGTAGGAACCAGGTGGAATCCAGGGGAAACGGAACCGAACGGTTCAGTGGTAAGCAGACCAAGCGTAAAAGGGAGCTTATTGGTGAAGCTGAGGCAACCGGCGACCCGCTTGAACTGGAAGAGAGTAATTTCAACCCTATGGACACACCGCAACTACTGGATGCTGGCAGAGATGAAACGGAAAGTGACAATTTTTTTGAAATGGGTGCTAGACCTAAGGCACGTATTGACAGGTCAGCACCTAAAGGTACTGTTAGTTTTTCTTCTAAATCAACGGAAGAATGGCTTAACAAAGATTTTAACATTAATTTTAAAATTGATAAACAGAATGTTGAACAACGAAATGTTGGCTCGTATGCATTTAAAATTGACAAATTAAGTAAGATGTTGTATAAACACAGGACACTAAGTATAGAAAACGCCTATCTTAATGAATGCTTAAGAGGGGAAATAGTCCCAAAAGGCTTAAGGGTTTTTAAATACCCAAATAATGTACAGATAAGTACACAGTTTTATGACAGTTTGATTAAGGTGTTTAATAACTGTGGACTTGAAATTATCAAATTGATTATACATGACAATGAAAACAAGCAGTGTATTTTGGGCAAAGAAATAAAGGAACTTGATGGTCATATTAAGACGGACCTACTTTTTGGGATAACAGAAGAAAGAGATAAATATTTTAAATTAAGGAAGGACACAGACAATAAGAGTGAGGGGATTATTCAGCGTAAAATGGGGAAACTCAGAAGGGATATGAATGAATATGAAAATAATATTTGTTACCCCAAACCACCCCAATACAATAAGGAAACATCATCCTTTAATAAAAGAAAGAACTTTTATAATAATAACAGGAATTTTCAAGAAAATGTGGAGGAGAAATGGTATGATAACACATACGATGAAGAATTTCCTCCTTTGGGTAGAAATGAACTTCCTGGGTCTGAAGTTCACAACAACAAAAGGGGAAATTTTCATATGAGGGGCGGGAGAAGGGGGAGGGGGAGATTTTATTGAATAATACCCCCAGCCCCGGAATAGATGAACAGGACCCCTCTGATGATTATATTATAGTGGAACAAAATAAAAATACATTTCAAGGTTTTACTATATATAATTTTAGTAGTTTGACTTTGGAAACAGATAATTTTACTTTGCTTAGTAAAGGACTTAAATATATTCCTGTGCATAATGGGGACCCAACACTAACTATAATGGATATCAAGCTTTTCATGAGGAAGATTAATTTGGAAATACTAGGTACCAGGATGGGGTTTAAGAAAGAAAATAGAGTGGAAAATGAACTAAAAAGAAAATCTACTTACAATCCACCCCTAATACCCCAACTTAGGAATTTTGAGAATGTTTTAATTAATGAAGTTAGGAAACAAAAAGAAAACATTAGATATAAAACTAAATTCAATTTGAGTAAAAAGGAATATTTAACACTTAAGGATCTGAGTAATAACGACACAGTGAGGGTGATGAAGCCTGACAAGGGAGGGGGGATAGTAATTATGGATAGGATTGAATACGAAGGAAAAATGAATTCCATACTCAGGGAAGAAAACAAGTATTCAGTGGTCTCCAAAAATGAAGTTAACTTGGCATACAAGCATATAGATAACATTCTCAAGGATTTACTAATTGAGGAAGTAATTGATAACAACACCTTAAAATTTTTGGAGGTGACTAGACCAAGAATGGCCACAGTATTTGGTATCCTGAAAATTCACAAAAGTACTGAAAACCCCCCATTTAGACCCATTGTCGCAGCGGAGGGTTCGAAAACAGTACCTCTGGCTAAATTCTTTGATTTTAAAACCAAGCATATATGGGTTAATAAAAAAACTATAATTAAAGACTCTTGGGAATTCTTGGGTGTGTTAAAACCAGAACTGTATAACGAGGATGCCCTGTTTATTACAATAGACGTAGTTGATTTATTTGGAAGCATACCCCATGATGAGGGTATGGATATGTTTGAGGAGAGTGTGTTTGAGGACACAATATTGAGCCACAAAGACAAAATAGCTAGTATTACTCTTATGGATACAGTTCTTAGATATAACTTCATAAAAAATCAGGTGTTTCTATGGGGGCAATTTGTGCACCTACCTACTCGAATATTGTGTTGGCCAAATGGGAAGAGAAGTTTGTTATCAATTCCAGTTTTAAAGTATACTGGTCAATGTATTATAGGTACCTGGATGACATAGCCCTAATATGGATAGGTGGACAGGAAAAGTTTTTTTAATTTTTGGAATATTTGGGTCAAACTACACAGTTTCTAAAATTCACACATACAATTAGTACTGAGTTTCTCAGGTACCTGGATGTAGAAATTTACAGACATGAAGGAAGATTTGAAAGTAGGATATATAGGAAAGACACATATGTCAATTCCTTCCTACATTACAGTAGTGCTCACCCCCTACACAGTAAAACAAATATTGTTAAAGGTCAATTTGTGAGGGGGTCAAGAATGACTAGCTGTGAAAGCGACTTTGTAAAGGAATGTGACAAACTTGAAAAAATGTTTTTGGAACGAGGTTACCCCAAGGAGTTTATTGTACGATTAAGAACTGAAGTGGAGAGAGAGAGAACACAAAGGTTTAAGCCCATTATCGGGATAGGTGTGGATAAAGGTAACAACCAAAAACATATGCCCATAGAGGGTCACAATCAATTCTTGAGGGGTCTGGTGGTAGAATATAATGGAATTAATAAAAATATGAAACAGACCTTAATGAATGAATGGAATAAATTTTCACTTCTAACGGACATAGATGAAATAAAGGGAATGTACCCAAAATTGGTGTTTAAGAACTCCTGGAACATCAAGAGTATTTTGGAAAAAAGAGGCAACAAACTTAAGGGAATAAATAAAAGTAAATTTGGCACATATAAGTGTGGGAGGTGCCAACAATGCCCGCACATTATTAATAAAGGTGAAGTGTATTTACAAAGCAGAAACAGAACCGTAAGAAGTATAGGGATCTACAATTGTGAAAGCAAAGGGGTGGTATATCTGGTAATATGTAAAAAATGCCAGAGTTTCTATGTGGGTAAAACTGAGAGGGGTCTAAAGAGGAGAATGTATGAACACTTTTATGAAATTGGGAAGGGTAAATCAACTAATGCACTGTTTAGACACTCTCTGACCTGCAAGGAATATAAATATGCATTTTTTGTGCTGGAACAAATAAGACCAGATATAAGAGGTGGACCCTGGGAAGAGATTCTGGAGAGTAAAGAGCTATGGTGGCAAATTAACCTAGAGGCTGGTAGTAAACCTGGGTTAAATGACACACTGTCAATTTCCTCACTGTTAAAATTAAGGGCTTTGAAGATTTAGAATTTTATTTATTTAGTATTTTCTACGTTTTTAAGTGGAATTTTCAAATAAACTTTCAGTGGTTTTATTCAAAGTGCTTCCTTGGTCCTTTGGCACTTTTGTTTGGATTTATTGTCAACTTAGGCATCCCTTTTACTTTATGTGCGAGTCGGAGAGGGGTATAATTTCCAGAGTTCCTACTGAGCCAGTGTATGTGCTATGCGTTATCTCTTTGCCAGGGCCAAAGCATACTGGGCACGCCTCCTTCTGCCTACTGAGGCAGGCTCAGGTTGCTCCTCCTCCAAGTCACACTCTGCCTGTGATGGCCTTGGCAATGGTGGGGGGCTGTTTGGCCCAGTCCTATGCTGGTCCTGCTGCAACTGTTTTCGCAGGATCATGTTATGTAGCATAGCTCATACCATGACAATTTGGGTACATGTAGTTGGTGAGTACTGTAAGGCTCCACTAGATGTGTCCAGGCACCAGAACTGTGACTTGACCAGCCCAAACACACGCTTTATTACATTACGTGTTTGTGCGTATGCCTCATTATGGCATTCCGGTTCAGGTGTGTGTGCGTTTCTGATGGGTGTCATCAGCCACGGCTCCAGTGCAGAGCCAGCATCCCCCACTAGGTGACCATGTGGGATGTCCTCATTGGCAAATGTCTGGTACAGCTGCGTCAGCTGCCAGATATGGGAATCATGGTAGCTTCCAGGGCAGCCTGCACACACATTCAGTATTATGCCCTGGGCATCAGACACGACCTGGCAGTTGATGGAGGGGAAGCCCTTGCGGTTGATGTAGAGCCTATCCCGCTTGCTGGCTGGTGCTTTGATGCATATGTGCGTGCAGTCTATTGCACCCACTACCTCAAGGTATTCCACTATTTGCTGGAAGAGACACATATTGCTGGCCAATACTTCACTGGAATTGGGGAAATATACATGATCACTGACATGTGCTGACATGGCATCCAGGAACTGGTGTAGTACCCTGGATGCTGATGCCTGTGATATCCCCATCATATCACCAGTTGGTCTCTGAAAGGTACCTGTTGCTAAAAATCTTAGGCCAACACATACCTTGGTTTCCACTGGGATTGGTTCCCCTCTGTTGGTTCTGTGTGGGAGGCGTGGCCTGCACAGCTCAACAATTTGCTGCAGGAGGTCTCTGTCCACTCTATAACGCTTCACTATCTCCAGCTCATGTAGCCCCTGGTAGGTTACCCTAGGCCTGTACACTCTTCTCCGTCTCCTCACTGTGGGTTGTCCAGCAGCATTTCCATTGTCACCACCCTCAGTATGTTGCATATGTCGCCTTATAACAGCAATGGCAGCCCCTAATATTTCTTTGTCTCAGTAAAGCTTTTTCAGTTTTCACTTCTATTAGCTTACTGCAGTGTCTCTTGTGAGAAACATAATGGACTGTTGTTTGCAGAGTTTTAAGTGCTAGGCTGGGCTGGGCTAGTGTACTGCCTGTGTAATTGCATGATTCTGCTTGTTTTCACCTGCTAGCTCTGCTAGTACTCCCTGGTAGCTTCCGACTATTTCTTGTGCTTCCTTTTTCCTTTCTGTTTCCTCAGGGGGGAGCGCCGCGCACACAAGCGCAAACACATGCACAGCAGCTAACACGCACGCACACATGCTTACATGGAGTAAAACTAGCTTATTCAGTTAAAACGCGCGCACCTCAGTGCAAATGCACGTACAACTCTTTAAACAGCCTTATACATGCTTACTCTGGCTTAAACCTGCACTCACGCTTACATGGGCGCACTCTGTCTTGCTCGGGTTTACAGGCGAGCACACACGCGCATGCACACTCAGCAAGAAACTTTGGTGTTATCCATGGTATACACCTTCCATTTCTTGGCTTTCCCTAGCCTACCTGTTGACACACCTCTTTCCATGATGTCTAAATGACAGCGGACACATGCCACTCTGCTCCAATGAGCTTCACTTCTTTCATACATACCCCCTTGTGATGTCACCTATCTTCTACTCTGTTACTCCCCATATCCTACTCCTACACTCCACTGACTGTGCTCATTTGCTATGTAAACTAGCGAATCACTATCCTAACACTCATTTACATAGGATTGCCTACTAATGCTTCATTACATGTCCTAGACATGTCCTTAGCAACATCTACTTGGTGGCCATCTTGTCTTCAGCCTGCCATTCCCTTGCATTGTACATTACCACTTTCAATAAAACCCACATTTGTGGGTTTTAATTTGTAGTAATCTGGTTTTTAGAGCACAGCCCATTTGCGTGGCGCTGCGCTACACTTAAACATCGGAAATCGGCAAAAAAATATTATTTTTATTTTAATTTTGCATCAGGGAACATTTCCAATGGCCGTATATTTGGCCATTGGCATGCTTCCTGCACTGGATGCAACCTTTATTTGGAGCTGTCACGACTCCGTTTTGCTATTTGCAGAACGGTACTCAGTTGTCAACTGAGTACATTTCTGCAAATAACACTGCTCTTACTCGAACAGGTTTGGGTTTCCTGAATCACAAATCTACCTCATCTGCATGCTTTTCACCTGCAATTGAGGTGATTTGCATGTCCCAGCCCTGTCCGTGTAAGAGCCGTTTTAGTAGCTCTCTTACACGCCCCTACAGGCTGTTCCTGGATCGCTCGAAAGACATGATGGCTGCATGGAGTCTTACTCTACTCTTAGACTCCATGCAAGCCATTGTGAATCCGGCCCAATGTCTAGAGCTGGAAGTTTTTTGTATAGTCTTGAAAGAGAAGTAATTATTAGGTTTGAGAAGTAGAAGTGTTTTATTGTTTTATGACTTGCAGGATCTGTAAACATCTGACAGATATGTATTTGTCACAGAGAGATGCTGAATTCTGTTAGTTTCTGACAATGGGGAGGTTAACTTGGGAAATGAAAGTCAGGTGACAAAATCTGATGTCATCCAAGCTAACCCAGCAGTAATATTTAATATTAATTTAAGAACTCTCTCAAAGAGAGACTGTGCATTTTGTATTTTATCTTTGACCTAACAAGAGCATCCATTCATCACCACCTTCTGCACTTGCCTTGCTGTAAATAAGTTTTTAGGGCATATTAACTCTTTTAGATTCAGATAGGAATATAGTAAAGTATAACTTAGATGTTTTCTTTATTATTTGAGACTGTCCTGCAATGTTGTTTTAAATATTTCCTGTGATTGTGAACTCTGATGTAACTGATTACTTACTGATTATTGTCTTGTCCTTTTATTAGTTATTATAAAATATATTTAAACCTTTTAATTGTGGTTGGTCTGTTTAGAGATATTTAAGCTCTTAGTGTACTTGCATATCTATATAGTGATACTGTAAAGGCCACTCCTAAGTAGCCCTGCTGTTGGTCAGGCTACCATTTGGATTAATAGTAACATTCCACAGTAGGATTGGACACCCTTTGTTAAGGTTCTTAAAGTAGCTGATAAGGGTACTGATGGCTGTGCTAACTACCTTATAGTCTGGGCAGAAGGCAGCATTGCTAGTAAACCTGTGCCAGCCTTGCCCAGTGTGTTTGTGTATGTGTAGAACAAATCTTCAAGAGTGTGTGTGGCAGCTACATGGGCAGGGACCCAAAGCATTGGTTGGACAGAGAGAGTGTTGGATGGCTTGGTTTGGAACCCTGGCTAAGGACTCAACTCTATAGCTGTACCAGTGGGGAGTCTTATTGGGGATCTAGAGAAAGAGGGAGAAACCAGCCCCATTCTGACTGTGGTCTCTGTGTGCTCTTAAGGGAAATTGCACTTTACTGTGTGCATACTTGTCATCCTCCCAGTGTGTATGTTCCTCACTGTTGCCAACGGTGAGGACTGAGGCTCCTTGATTACTGGGCCAGTGCAGGTGCATCACACATGCAATCTTCTCTGTTTTTTCTTATAAATGTGCTCTATCTTAGACTGAAAGTCAGACTTCTTCTGTAATGCCTGCAGTTTATATGATGTACTCTAGATTGTGTTCCTAGACAGCAGTGACTGAGTAGCAAGATTGTGGGTATGTCAATGTAGTGCTAAGTATGACTGGCTTCTCCACACATCTGAAGTGCACACTTCCACTCAGGAGAAACATTTACACAAGGAGAGTACTTCTACCATCAATTTCTTCCAGTTTTAGCCAAGACATCTTCTCTGCAACAAACTAAGGTCATCCTTTTAAGTATACTCTATCTCACTTTTGTAATCAGCTATACCTGTACCAATTGTGATTGATATTGTGTGCTCTATTTTATGTAACTAGATAGGCAGGTGGTTCAAATCTAACAGTGTGGAACTAGTATGAGTGTGTGTGTCTGTAGTCTTATGTAGATACGGCTTCAACAATAGACATGATGATTACATTTACACTCTGGAGATACATTGGTAATGTAAGAGGTCCCCATCATCAGTTTCTTCCCCTTTTAACAAAACCAATTATTTTGCTACAATACAATCTGATGATGATCTCCTCTGTCTCACACTTACATTAAGAGTTCTCCTGTGGCACATGCTGTTCTCTAGGCTGTATAAATAGATACACAGGCGGTTTGAATCCTGCAGTGACTTCATACCCTAAGTGTGTTTGTTTCATTGATTGTGAGTATATATGGCTTCACCCATGGATCTAATTTGTAGCTTTACAGTGGAAGTGGGCTCTTCTACCAATTTCAGTCCATTTTAGCACACTCCCCACCCTACTAAAACAATGGTCACAGTTGTACAATCTTCCTGTATGGCCCTTTTGATTCATGGAATATCTTCTAGCTTGCAAAGAGTTAGGTAGTTGGTTCAACTACAGACATTAATACATAGATCAGTTACCTCAGTGCATGTATGAATCTACATGTAGATAAGAATGATGTCACCTTTAGATCTGATGTGTAGGTGTATGCATGGAGAGGGCTGTTCCACTACTTTCTGTCCTATTAGAAACACAAATAACTGGAGGAGGGAAGGCACAAATCCCGGCAGATGTGCTGTATCCACAAAATAAATGTCTATAATCCACAAAGCTGTTAACTTGCTGTAAGGCCAATAAACGCTTCAAGATACTATAAATCAATAAGTATCTTTAATGGTACAAACATAAAACACAATGGACTTCATCAGAACAATATAACATCCAAAATTAAATCCTTATATATCCGCTTTAATTACATTGATTATTCCATTAAGTCGCTAATTGTGAAATTAAGCAAATAAAAAGGCAAGTAAAAAACAGCCTTAAAAAAAACACAATTAAAACACTAAACGTTGTTTAAAAACATGGAATTTCATGAAGGTGTGTATACACATGTATATTTATAATGGTGTAAATACAATATGTGTATGTGTGTATAATTACATAAATGTATAAAATATAATTTTAATGTATCTGTATATATGCATATATGTATATATATAATATAATGCATGTGTTAGAAATACGTGGGAAATATTTGTATGTATATGTATATAAAATCCCCTGGATAAAAATAACATTCTCATTAAATAAATGGTATATTGTCCAATATGTGGAATGGTGTTGCAATAGACTAAATAAATACCCATGTATATAATGAGCTTCCAAAGTGTGTGATGTATAATACTGTGGTAAAAGTACATTGTTACGTAAATAATATTACATACAACCTCACCCCCAAAAATTTGATTTGAAGTTTTAACGTGAATCTAAGAATGTATAACAGACACTTGTATAAACATATATAAATAAATGTTAAAATATTGAATTGTATGACCAAAAAATCTCTAAAGTGCTCATGTGCTAAAAACTTTAAAAAACTTTAAAAAACTTTAAAAACATCAACAGGGTGTATTCAAGTGTATGATGTTATATATGTTATATAGGGGGACCTTGGATGGTCTGTTAGTACATGCTAGGTACCTTTAATGTGGTGTAACCACAAGATGGGTTTAATACTAATGTATTCGTTTAGACCCGGATGTTGGTTGGCGTTTAATAAAATTTGCATTCTTAATTCCACTGTGTCAAGATTAAATTTGGTGATCTTACCTTGCGGGTCCAACTCCTGATGGAATACCCCAAAAAACTTAAACTTATGAGTATTAAATTGATTGATATGTCTCGCTAGGGCATTGGTCAATTTCATGTTTTTAATGTCTAATAAATGTTCTTTAATCCTATCCCGTAGCAACCTACTGGTTTTCCCTACGTAAAAACTTTCACAAGTTTGACATACTGCAATGTAAACCACGTTGCGTGTATAACAATTAATATGTTGATTAATCCTTACATTTTGTCCATTAATTGTCACAATATGGTTAGTGTTAAGAACATGTTTACATACCGAACACCTTCCACATTTAAAGTTTCCCCTGGGTTTGTTTGAAAACCTCGAAACCCCTGTGTTAATACTCTCAAATAACTCTTTAAATGATGTATCCTTCCTAAAAATGTAAGTAATGTTGCCCTTAAAAAATTCCCCCATTGTATTGTCCATTTTGATAAAATTCCAGTTTTTCTTGATGATACTCCTCACCATTTCAAATGTATCATTAAATGTGGTGATGAAAAGAGGTACACTATTGCACATAAGTTTTTTATTATTATTGTTACTATTATAACCCACGTGATGGGATTGTGTGTTACTGTCAACATTATCGTGTATTAAAGCCTTATAAAAACCATTCTTCCTTTTATTAATTACTTTGTTTGCAATAATTGCACAAAAATCACATGGGTAACCCCGATTTAGAAAAAGTTCAACTATGAATTGTACTTCAGTATTGAAATCCACCTCTTCACTGACCATCCTGGCAGCCCTGACTTTCTGATGGTCAGTGTAGGTATGAGTTTGAAAAAGTGGATTTTCTGTAAATGTTCGACGTCACTCTGTTTTTACTTGCATCGAAAGTTAACTTAACATCTAAGTAACTTATACTGTCCTGACTGGTAGTGAATGTAAATTGCAAAAACCAAACACTACTGTTAATATAATCAATAAAGGCTTTAAGCTCTGCCTGTTCACCACTCCACACAATAAATATGTCATCTAAAAAACGTCCGTAAAACTTAACATGTGTAAAAAACTCTGAATTAAACAAATAGTTAAAGATACTTATTGATTTATAGTATCTTGTTAACAGCTTTGTGGATTATAGACATTTATTTTGTGGCCTCCTCCAGTTATTTGTGTTGGTGACATTTGGTTCCTGGTGCATTTCTGTCCTATTAGCACAGACAACTGCTTTGTTAAACACTTATGAGCACATTTGTTGAAATGTAATTTATATTGGCTATGTAGTAAGTCGTCTTGTGTGGCATCAGGAAATGGTACAATGTTTTCTAGTATGTGGACTTAGTAAGGCATGAATTTGAGTCTACAATCTCTAAACAATCTCCATGTATTGCATCAGGGATGACTGGATTATGATTTTTAGACAAAGAGACAGATCACACCACATTTTCAATCAATTTAAAGACACATAAATTGTGTGTAGTAATGTGATGGTACATACCATGCTATCAATTATACTCTGACTCACAGCTGTAGTAAGAATTTTACTGAGCCAAATGAGTTTGATACAATAACCTGTAGCTTGTGCTATTAGATAACACAAGTTTGAATCTTATCTCTACTTAGCAGCATGCAATCTGCTTTAATTTTTTTTTGTGTAGCCTGAGCTTTGCATGCATATTGTTTGTTTCATATGCATGCTCATGTAGATTGCTTCATATGCATCTCTCTTGGGTTTCTCTCATAACCATTCCCACTCTTCCAAAAGGTTTAAGCTTGTCCAATGCACTGAGGCATACCAGGATTATATAATGTTTTAAACCTCATCAGTCTCGCTACTCTTCTGAACCCCATGTGGTATTTCTGTTACCCATCAGTTTCCATCTGTTTCACTTTTTCGCTATTGCCCACCTTTCCTCTGGTGTAGTCTTGCATGATTAAGATAACAATTTCTAAAAAGTCAGATTTTATTGTATATTTAAGTCCTAATCTAACACATTTTAATAACTGTGTAAACAGATCATCATTACCATTTAATATATTTTGTTCATGTCTTATGCATTATTGTCTTTTTGTAACTTCCAAGTTTGTGCTGAATGGTTATTTTTATTGATGTAAACTCTAACATGTGGCATGAGTCTTCCCAGCTGGGGTTGTCTAGTCTGCTTGAAGTTTCAGAGCAACTGACTGGGAGGTTGTTTTTGTCCCTGTTATTCTCTTACCTTGATTGATCTTGAGCAGATCACAGTCAGCCTTAGTTGCATGTTTTCTGTTATTCACTGTTCTTGTTGTTCTTTCTGCTGACATATCATTACCATTCCCTTTTCTTTTATCGTTTAGCAAGCTGTCCCTGATTCTACTTGTATTCTGTTTGGCCTATTTCTTCTGCTCCAAGATATTCCTGTTAAATAATGGGAAGGAATTTAAAGGTCAACACACTTCCATTCTCTTCTATGGCTTCAGCTTACTACTCCCTTCTGCAATTATTCTTTTGTCCTCTCTGTCTTGTGCATCTCCCTGCCTATATTCCTCAAGCTTTTCTGCCAATGCCTCTAGTTTCACAAACTATTTTATTTCATGTGGGAAGAAGATTTTAAGTTTTGTTGGGTACTTCAACTTAAAATGAGCATTTAGCTGTCTGCACTGTCTGAAGAAAGAGGTGAACTTTTCTCTTTTTAACCTAATGCCCAATGATGAGTCATAAGCCACAAAGACTCTTTGCTCACCAGTGGTTAGGGACTTGTCTTATTTTTAAAAACAAACTCAATAATTGCACCATAAACTGAACATTCTATTCTTTCATCACAATAGGGTGAATAAATCTCTGCCCTGTTCTTGCTACTACATTTACCCAGTGTGGTCTGTCAATATGAATGACCTGCCAGGCCAAACCAATACTTTCATTTTTCATTAATTCTTCAACAATCAATGCTCTGCCATCCATTCAATTGGACCTTTTTAGGAAGTTTGCTACTGTAAGATTCTGTTGAAATTTGTCTCCAAATTTCTTCTGTGCTGCTTCCAGCTCAGATACCATTATGTTCACCTATTTTTCCCTGCGTTTAGATACTTTAATGTGTCAAAGTGGATAAGTAAGGCTATTTCCATTTTATCAACTCTTTGGTCAACTTTTTCATATAATCCTTTAGAGTATCACATAATACTTCATTGCGCATCCTGTGCATTTCTCACTCACCTCCAACATCTCCTTTTTACCATCATTTCTTTCTCTTTTTCCAATACTCATTTCTCTACCCCCTCTCTTTCCTCTTCCTGGCTTATTACCACAACTTTTCCACTTTTTAGACATCTGTTGTAATACCTAATTGGGTTATTTTTTCTTTAAATGTGATTTTAGTATTAGGGACCCAGTTATAGTTATACAGTACATTTCATACTCCTGTTTAGTTTGGAACCATACCAGAAATGTATGTCTTATCACCACATGTGTTCTTTAGGATACATCATTGTATTGGTTCACAACAATAGGTGCAGATTCCTCAACAACAACTTCTACAGTTATATCAGATGTAGCTGGTAGAAAACATGTAGGGACTTCTGTACTAAAAAAAATCTTCCCCCTCTCTTCCACTCTAAGTTAGACGACATTGTGTGTATACTTAGTTTTGATTTGAATGATGTGCCTTTAAAATGGTGAAACTAATGACTATAGCATAAGACAGTAGACTTGGACAATGCTCATTCATGTCAGAAATCTTTTTAGTTGCCTAGTTGTACTCTCGTCTCATAAAATTCATTTACAGCTGCAAAACCTTTCTACTTTGTATGTTTTACAAAGTATATTTCTTAACAAAATTTTGTCTACATTTTTTTTTCCTTTCAGATATTGGAAATTCTAACTCATTATGAGTCTCAGCTTACTTGATACAAATCCTTTGTGTAATAAATACATCTTTCATCAGTTCTATACCTAACATTGAAAATCTTTTTTCCAAGTCTCATTTTTGTTTTATTTTTGTTTCTTCAATGCATATATAGCCCTCTTTGATAAAGAGCTGGTGAAGCATAAAATGTTGCAGTGGCTACTTGACGAGTTTTCTTTTATTTATTTTCATTAAGCCTGCCAATACCTTACTCAAAGAACATTATCTGTTATCAGATACTACCATTTGTGGAATGGGATGAACACTTTGCCTGAAGTTGTTAATGACTGGACACAAAGTAATAGATTTTTTTGGCATATAAATCTATCCCACTTCAATGGAGTTAAATGAGAAGCATATTTCAAGAACAGATCAGGACAATCCACATACAGCCTAGCCAAATGTTCTCAAATAATTTCCAAAGATGTAAAACCGAAATTGTTTTGCTGGACTGCTTGAAGGACATTCATCACATACCCATTAATTTCCACATCTATTCCAATGCAGCTTTACTATACTTAGCATCTGACTAAGACTTTCATTTTAGGTATTATAGGATGAACGTCATGTAACATTTTTGTACTCTGATAAACTATGACTCAGGATCCCAGAATATGCAATCTTTTCTGACATTTACTGCTAGCCTTAAAGAATAACATTGTGTAAACCCTAGTTTTCTTATCTTAAGCCACTTTCAATTATATCCATAATCCTCTTTCAGATGGACCTCTCTGGCAATCCAGCATCTAATTTGTTTAGTATGAATT